>NC_086447.1:841323705-841498705 GCF_028390025.1 Pseudophryne corroboree | reverse complement strand
CAGAGGCTGCGTGCTCTGTCCTATCTATGAGGTGTCTCTTGATAATGTGTTCATAGTGAGTATGAGTATAAGGAGGCTGAGCACTGCGGTGAATGTCTTTCATCTTATCATGGGTTATGGTCATGACCTCTGGCAGTACTCTCCCAATATAACACAATCCCTCTGAGCTCGGGGCAAGCCACTTGTACGCCTTCCTCCCACATATGAAATAGGCATCATCTGGGAGAACATAGGGGACAAAATATAACATCACCATATTACAAACTTTCCAAGTGAAGAAACCAATCCCTAGTTCTCCCATCTGCTCAGTACAAGTATCGGGCTGGATGATATGAGCACAGTACCCTGGCGATACTTTTCCAACCCACATGGTCTTGCTTCCACGAGTATACCTTTACCGGAAATACCTCCCACTGTTGGCTATTTGGCGTACAAGTTCAGAGTCTATGGGTATCCGATCAGCTCTGTATGAAAAGGTCATTGTCTGGTTATTCCACGTCACTTCCCAATTTCCCGGTTTTCGGTAATTGGAAATATTGAAACATAATAAGGATCTGTCTACATGATACTGGTGGAGCTTCAAACTAGGGGGCCTAGAAATATTGAATTTCTTGTCCACCGGTCTCCCACCCCGTAATTAGAGTACCTCATCTATTGCTAAAGGGTATGGTACTAATCCTGACTTGCTCTGACCTTGAGGTACCTGTGAGCACACCCAACATTCTGTCTGGTTTAAGACCTTACCCACTAGTGAGTGGTAATCACTCAACGGATGACGGTCCATGTCGATATTAAGGTTGGACTGACCTCTCTGGATGCACCCATCCTCAACTATATTCTCACAATTCCTACAAATGCAATATTCATCAGACAATAACCCCTCACAGTGCCTCCGAGCTCCTTGACTACCAGAGCGCTTACTGATGCCAGCCTTTTCCAAAATTATGTGCTGATCCTGAGATCCTACAAATTCGTACTTGCCATCAGAACCCATTCCAGATCCCTGCTCGACCTCTCTGGGACCCTCACCAAAACAAACTGTCCTTATCAAAACCAGAATTACTAACAGAACCCGAAACACAGTCTCTTGTGATCGATCCATTTCGTTAGGGGAAAGGAGGAAAATATCATTACATGAGGTTGTCGACCAAAAAGGATTTCAAAGGGTGATAGGTTAAGGGGAGACCTGGGAGTGGTTCTGATGCTGTACAACACTAGTGGCAAAGCTTCTGGCCATGACAATCCAGTTTCAACCATTAATTTGCTCAGCTTGTTCTTAATAGTGCTATTCACTCTCTCCACCTTTGCACTCGCCTGTGGACGGTACGGAGTATGCAGCTTGCTATTAATTCCCATCAGTTTGCACATGACCTGAAAGACTTCACCTGTAAAATGGGTACCCCTATCACTTTCAATTATTCTAGGGATACCATATCTACACACAAATTCCTGCACAATTTTCTTTGCAGTGAACGTAGCAGTATTTGTGGCAGCAGGGAACGCTTCTACCCCATTTGAAAATATGTCAATACAAACTAACACATATTCTAAATTCCTACAGGGTGGTAACTGTATGAAATCGATTTGTATTACCTGAAAAGGACCATCTGTCGGAGGGATATGGGATGGCTCTGTTGGTATTGACTTTCCAATATTCTTCCTCAAGCAAGTAAAACATGTCATTGCTCTCTTACATGCATGCGAAGAGAATCCTGGCGCACACCAGTAGGCTCTCACCAGCTTACACATACCCTCTTTACCCAGATGAGTCAGACCGTGTGCTGCCTCAGCTAAGCTTGGAAGATATGCTCTGGGGGCTACTGGCTTACCTTGTCCACCTGTCCACAGTCCCGAGGATTTCTGGCCATATCCCTTTGACCTCCAGACTGCCCTTTCCTGTAATGAACACAAATCTTGCATTTCAATGTGTTTAACTGTTGTGTATTATCAGTTGTGTGAAGTAAACCGTCTGTGGAAAGTGAAAAGAGAGGGGAAATAATAAAAAGAAAATTTGTCAGATTTGCATTCACCATCAGGCTGTCACACCATCATGCATATCGGTGTCTTATGCACAGTCTACCTTCACCAGTATTCCCATTCTCCACCCTTTGTGCATGACCAGGCACACTGCATAAATACTGGTGTCCCTATGCTGGTGAGATATACTGGATTTGGGCAGAGCTCTCAAAGACCGAGTAGGCATGTGGCGTTTGAACTATAATCCTGTCAGTGAACGTAAGAGATGAAGAGGAAACTTTGAAGACAAATCACATAGAGTTTAGTAACAGATAAGTTTGTAGAGGCAAAGAATATTTTACAAAATTTGACATCTGGATTGGGCACTACGGGGGAATGATTCTCTACTCGGTCTGCTCCCCTAAAAGAAATTCTATGTGTGTTATATCTCTACTGGGACTATCCCAGCCATCAATCCAGTGTCCTGTCCATTCTAAGTTCATAGGGAACCCGGTATCTTTGAGATAATTTCCTCTACCTGTGATGGACATGCATCTAGAACAGTGAAATGCAACATTGGTCTTCGTGGGTATCCAACATATTTTGTGCTTCCTGGGTGGGAGCACTCTATATGTATACCATCTCTAACAAAACTCCTGTTAAGTTACTTAGAGGTCACTTCTGCTAGAGAGAGAAGCAAAAGTTTAGAGACCTCCTCCTAACCCCAGCAAGTTCTGTCAAAAGGGTAAAGTTGCATTTATTCTGTTCTTCCCATTAACCGAATCTGTGTTCTCTATATGGCTCATGAGTCCTTACTATATGTCCCTTGATCCCGTCTATGTGTTTAATAACGTGGCTTGTTTTCTCTGTCTAGGGGTCTATATTGGCTATGTGTTCTACTATTCCTACAATCTCTGGCAACGTGCCCTTCCTTCCTACAAGTGTAACATATCCTAGGTCCTTTCTTACTATCCGTGTTTTGGGGTTTAGGTTGATGAGACTTTGGTGTAAGAGCCTGTATTCTTTCAATCCTCAGCCTCTCCTCCTGCAGTTCTCTACGCCTAGCAATATTCTTATGGTGTTCAATCGCGCACTCTCTAAGGCAAGCTACTGTGGCCCATCTCCAATCAGGCAAAAATGTTTGTACCCTGTCCCTTACTGTCTTATTGAGTCCGTCCATTAGCACAGAAACAGCCACTTCCCTATAATTCGCATCGTTCCCTGTATCTGATACCCCAATGTATCTATCCATTCTTAGCAGGGCCCGATGGAAATATTCAGATGTCATTTCATTTTCCCTCTGTTTTATGGAGAAAATTCTTCTCCACTCATTGGGGAAACACAGCTCTAGTTGCCTATTAATTAGTTCTATATTTTCCTGATTTTTTCTGTCAGTCATAAGACTATCCGTGTCACAACTGAGGGCCTGAGCTGACGGGAGGCAGCCTCAGTTGTAGGGGCTGAGATGTATCGGAACCTGGGAGGTTGTATCAGACCCCTGGACATGTAAGTAACATGAAGAATAACCGCCCGAAGGCGTGACCACGACAACTTGAATAAAAGTCAATGATGTTTATTTATGACA
Source organism: Pseudophryne corroboree (assembly GCF_028390025.1). NCBI lineage: Eukaryota > Metazoa > Chordata > Amphibia > Anura > Myobatrachidae > Pseudophryne > Pseudophryne corroboree. The sequence goes on along the minus strand of NC_086447.1, from coordinate 841,495,164 downwards.
AACTCCATGCATCACAGTAGCAGTAAAAGAAACATAAAATCAGCAGAGAAATAATACAGTTCCTGGGTACTACAGGGTGGCAGGGGCCACAGAGCTCTGGTAGTATGAGACAGTTCTTATTATCTGCGAGTTGGAAAGTCCTTACCAGGCCCGACTGTAGCAATGAAGAAAGCCCAGGATCGTACCAGCTGGTGTTCCAGGGAAAGCTGGACTGCTGTAAATAAAATAGCTGCTGTGGGTTCTGGTTGGAACCAGACAGATGTTGGCACGGAGTGGATACTGGCTGGAACCAGTTAAATAATAAATGAAGCTTGAGAGCGATGCAATATGAATGAAATGTAGAGCTTGAGAGCGGAGAAATAATAATACCGGTGGAGAGTGGTAAACTGTAGAAAGGACACCGGCCCTTTAAGAGAAGCTGTACTCTGCTGGAAGCTGGGCTGGAAGCAGGTAATGTTGTGGCTGAAAACAGATGAATCCAAAATGGATCGGAGAGTCAGGCTACACCGCAGGTGGAATGCTGGTGCGGGTCTCTATGGTGGAAGTCTTGAGACAGGAGCTGGAACCTGGAAGACAATCACAGGAGAGAGACAAACAGGAACTAGGTTTGACAACCAAAGCACTGACGCCTTCCTTGCTCAGGCACAGTGTATTTATACCTGCAGCAAGGAAGGGATTGGCTAGGCAATTATGCAGATTATCAATACTGAGAACAGATTGGTGGAAATGATCAGCTGACAGAATCCAAGATGGCTGCGCCCATGCAGACACTTGGAGGGAAGTTTGGTTTGTAATCCATGTGGTAATGAAAACAGTAATGGCGGCGCCGGCCACTGGAGACAGGAGACGCCAGGCAGACAAGTGCACATCCAACCACGCGGACACAGCGGAGGCCACGGCTGACGTAATCCACTCTGACACTCTGCATGCAGAAGCTCAGGGACGGCGGCGGAGGCCGCGGGAGACGCCATGCCAGATGTATTATGGCGTTACTGTGACAGCGTCTCAGAGAGACAGGAGAGGATGCAGGAATGTGAACATTAGGATAACAGATGGGATCCGGTGCTGGAGCGCTGAGCCAGCCTTAGGAGGCATCTGATGGGTAAGAAATGGCGTCCAGATACCCGGATCGTGACAATCCGACTCTAATCTACAATCAGTGATACATTTTTGGGTGTCAATATTAGGGGGTAGGCACGCTTTCAAAACTATCCGCCAGTGTGTGTTTGTCGGTTCATACGCATTACCCAGATCTCTTATAAATTTCTGACATCTGGCTAAATGCTTCCGAGGGTCGGGGAATTCTGAAATGATTGATCGCAGCTCATCTCTGGGCCATGGGCAATACATTGCATTATTCCTGGTGAGGATTACTCCCTGACTATCGGTTCCCCCATTGGGAGTTACTATTTCCAAGACAGGGTGTAATTCTACCATTCCGTTCCTAATCTGTTTACTGTGAGGTGTTGTTGTCTCTGTGCAATGAACTGTCTCACACTTACCGGTAGCTGTGACCTCACTAGTTCTTTCATTGGGGAATATTGTTACTGCTCTACCTGGTTGGACAGGCCCCACCTGAGTGTCCTGCAAAGTGAATGCTTGGAGGAGAGCTGGAATTTGGCTGGATCCTTCATCTTCCTGTGACCTATAACCTTGAAAAGACTTCAAAACAGGATACATCTTGCAAAAATTAGGGTTAATACATTGTTTTTGCATACTACTATCATTTACGGATATACCATGGACTGTAGCCATCTCTTCCCCTTCGCCCTGTGTTGACACTGGTGTGTTTGTGTTCTCATTCCCGCTAGGTTTTGAACCTGTTTTGCGAATTTGTTCTCTTTGCATATGCCCCTCCTGTTGCCATAATTTTAAACAATCATTATGTCTAATCCTTTGTTTTCTGGATTTAAGAAGACATATTCTACTGCTTACATTCTGCAGTACCTCTGGTTCAAAGCTGCCCACCCTAGGGAATGGTTCCCTATCATTGTTAGTCATACATACCCACTCATTGCATAAAACTTCTGTGTGTGAACTATATTTTTCACACATGATAAACCTTGCTGAGAGTTTTGGCCACAATTCTACCTGAACCCTGTTTAAACGTCTCTTACTTGAGCAACTGACTTCCATATTTGTGAGTCTCTTCTAATAATTTTAAAAAAATTCCCACAAACACCAAAATACTCAATATAAGTAGACGGTGGAAGTATACCCGAGCGCCTTCCACTCGCTCTCGCCCACGCTGGCCAGTACAATGATACACTGTTGGTAGCGGATCGCAATGTACCCAACTTAGGGCTCCTATCAGACCTTACACCGTAATTTCTTTCGGTGGAAGTTCTGTTTGGAATATTTTCCTGGCAGTGAAAATTTCCTTTTTGGTATCTTTCAACTGGAATTGTTTGTAGGGTGAAAAACAGAGAAATTAGATAACTATCTTTCACCCTTTCCAGTGAAGCCCACCAGGGAGATTTCCCGAAGTTATCAAAGAAAAACCCCTTTGTCTATACAATCACGTCTGCGTATGCTCTTTCACAGCGCATATGACACAATAATATCACGTTGCGCTTTGCAGAACAAACGGACATGTGATGCAATAGCACAGCCTATAGATACTAGTTATCTATATGCCCTACGATTGCTGTAGACCACCTAGCCTAGACCACTTCAGACCACTAAGAGCTGTATGGGATACCACTCAGTCCACAAAGACCACCTAGTTAATAACGCAGGGTTGCGAACCCTACGCCACCGGGCCTCTGCTAACCCAGTGTGTCCACCTAGACCACCTAGCTTAGATCACCTAGACCACTTAAGTTCTTGGGTTCAGTATCCACTCACTCCTGCATTCGCTCACTCAAATACACTTTATTTTTCTGTACAGAAAATTAGGATTCATTCAAGTTGGCAGCTTTACCCCCAGAGGCAATTAAAAAAAAATATTTATACTAAATTTTGTTTTTATTCTAAATTTCTTTAGAAACCGGGTGGTTTGGTGCTATTGTAGCGTGGCTACTGTCCCACCTTTAAACTAAATGAACCTATCATGTGGTTTTATTATGCGCGCACAACCCTACGCAAGCTTGCGTAATTACGCAACCGTGCGTACCTCTATGCCACGTGTGCGGCCTTGCGCTACGTGCACTTTTTTTTGTACGCTGTCCTCACATTCCGTACCACATATACCAATGTGCGTACGCAATAAAACATCACACAACTTCTATAAATGTGAGCAATAAAACTACTATTGCCCACTAAACACAACACAGTTTCTTTCTGTATGAACCTTTACAACTAGGCCAGACTGTGTTTGTGCTTTACGCTTACTTCCTTAAATATATATATATATTTTTAACTATATAGCAACAAATATCTCCGGTTTCACACAAGTCTAAATGAATCTAGCAATCTGAATGTTATGGCAACAATGTGAGAGAGTATGCAAAGAGTATGGGTGCTGTGTACGGTTTTGGCGCCAAAAAGAAATTCACAGGTTTTAAATAGCTTTTTTCCTGTTTACCTTACGGGTTCTACCAGCATCTCTACAAACCAAACTGTCAGGAATCGACTCACCAAGCTGACATCTGTCCGCCGCTGCGGACTCCGTCCTGGGTCCCTGCGTTCATCTGTCATCCGCGTCTCTGCCATCAGACGCCATCCTGGGCCTGGGAGCGCTCCTGTGATAGCGGGCGTGTAGCACGCCGCGTTCCCGCTAGGCCGCGGCATGGGCGCCGCCATGACAGCCTCCAGCAGTCAGCATACGGCGGCCAATCCGGTGCTTGGCCGCACCCACTTTTCCTCACTCCACCAATGACTGTTTAACAAGGGGTATATATGAAGCTGCAGGATCAGTCTGCAGGCATCCTGAACTTTGTGTCACTCCTGCGACTCATGTGTAAGGATCTGGTTCCTGTTTCCTCCGTGTACCTGGATACCTACCTGCTGTTCCGTGTTCCTGGCTTTCTACCTGAGACTTTGTACTCCTGGTTACTTTTCACAGCTCCGTGGAACTTCAAGCCCCAGCAATACCTGCATCCATCTACAGGCTTCACACTCATCACCATCTCTGTGTGCTTCAGCCTAGCAGTAGAGACTGACTCCAGGTGTGTTCCATCTCCCCACCTGTGATGCAGCTTGCTCGCTGCCAGTGCCTCATCACCTGCACTGCGGACATAGTCAGACTCCTGCCTCTGCTACTAGGTTTGCCATACAACACCATCTCTGCTGGTTCCATGTTTTAATCTGCTCTGGTTTCCATACCAGAATATTCTCTGCCAAATTATCACTCATCTGTTATCATCACTACCGGTTATTATTTCTTCAGTCACCATTCATTCTGTTACCATAGACTCTCAGCTATTACGCTGTACAATTGACATTTGCATTTCTACTGTTATTTTCTGCTGCCGTTTGTGAATCATCTGTATAATAAATATCATTGCGCTCATGCGCAGAAACATAATCCAGCCTCCTCGTTTTCTCCCATCCACCTCCACTGACCCACTAGCGCCCCCTCCGGGGACACAGACAAAACCAAGTCTGACAGTAAGTTCAGGATCGATGGACTCGGATGGTGGACGGAGTGTGGGGTCAGAGGCCTTGCAAAATCTGGTCTCCCGTCTGGATGGTCAAGAGGCTGCGCAGCAGCAGATGTTCCAGTTCCTGCAAGGGATGTCCTCCCGGATAGATACACTACAGCAATCCCTGCCTAGTGTACACACTTCTACAGTTCCTGTTACTCCAGCACCTGCCAGTACTGTGAGTTCCTCTATGCCGGCTGCATCAGTTCCAGTGTCACGTCTGCACCTGCCCGTGCCAAGCAAGTATGATGGCAGCCCAAAGTTATGTCGCGGGTTTCTCAACCAATGTGAAATCCAGTTTGAATTGTTGTCACATAATTTCCCCACGTCAAGATCCAAGGTTGCCTACATCATCTCTCTACTTTCTGGATCTGCTTTGAGTTGGGTGTCTCCTCTGTGGGAACGTGCCGACCCTCTGATTAACAACTATACAGAATTCGTGTCAACCTTCAGACGGATCTTTGACGAGCCTGGTCGTGCAACATCAGCTTCTGCAGACCTAATCCAACTTCGTCAAGGTACCCGTAGTATGGGACAATATGTCATCCAGTTCCAGACGTTGGCCGCAGAGATTCAGTGGAACAATCAAGCCCTGGTAGCAGCTTTCTGGCATGGACTCTCTGATCGGATCAAGGACGAACTGGCAACCCGCGATCTTCCTGTACAATTGTCTGATTTAATTTCCCTGTGCATCAAGTTGGACTCTCGCATCCGCGAACGCAACAATGAACGTGCTCGGAGTGAGCCACGCAGATCAAGGATGATACCTTCCGTACAGTTCCAGTCTCCACCTTCTGATGAGCCTATGCAAATAAATAGGTCCCGCCTAACTCCTGAGGAGCGGTCAGAAGACTTCGTGAGAGACTTTGTCTTTATTGTGCGGCTGCAGGTCACCAGATTAATTCCTGCACAGTGCGTTCGGGAAACGCCAGATCCTGACTTGTAAGGGAGGAGTCAAGTTGGGATCTTCTAGACAAGCTCCTTCTAATCAAGACCTTATCCTTCCTGTGACTTTAGAGACTTCAGTTGGGCTTCAGTCTGCATCAGCATTAGTGGACTGTGGAGCCGCAGGAAATTTCATCACCCAAGCTGCGGTAAATAAATTTTGCTTGCCTGTATGTGAACTTTCTTACCCAGTCTACATTACCGCCGTGGATGGTAGCCGAATCTCCAAGGGGAATATTTCTCACCAAACTGCACCAGTGGTTTTGGGAGTTGGGTTCCTACACTCAGAATTAATAAAGTTCTTAGTCATTCCTCAAGCCACCCAGGAGATCGTTTTGGGCATGCCCTGGCTCCAGCTACACAATCCACAGTTTGACTGGTCAACGTTACAACTTACTTCATGGGGTTCACATTGCCATCAGTCCTGTTTAGCCCAAGTTTGTCCAATCAAGTCTACTGAAGTAAAAACCCAGTCAAGTCTTCCTGCGGTTTATCAAGATTTCTCTGATGTCTTCAGTGAAAAGGCCGCGGATGTCCTGCCGCCCCATAGAGAATGGGATTGTCCCATCGATCTCCTTCCTGGCAAGAAGCCACCTAGGGGTCGTACCTACCCGTTATCTGTTCCCGAAACTGAAGCGATGAGTGACTACATCCGGGAGAATTTACAGAAGGGATTCATCCGTCCTTCATCATCACCCGCTGGTGCAGGCTTCTTCTTTGTTAAAAAGAAGGATGGAGGACTGCGTCCATGCATTGACTACCGGGGTCTCAATGACATTACCATTAAAAATAGTTATCCATTACCACTCATTACCGAATTATTTGACAGAGTTAAAGGAGCCCGCATCTTCACCAAGCTAGATCTCCGCGGTGCCTACAACCTCATCAGAATCCGGAGTGGTGACGAATGGAAGACAGCTTTTAACACTCGAGATGGTCATTACGAGTACCTGGTAATGCCATTCGGGTTGAGTAATGCCCCAGCAGTGTTCCAACACTTTGTGAACGAAATCTTCCGTGACGTTCTGTATAAATACCTCGTTGTTTATCTGGATGATATCCTCATCTTCTCCCAAGATCTTCCCTCTCATCGTCTACAAGTCCGTGAAGTCCTCCGACGTCTTCGTGAGAACCGGCTCTACGGTAAACTATCCAAGTGTACCTTTGAAGTTTCCTCTATACCCTTCCTGGGTTATATAATTTCCGGATCGGATCTCCAGATGGACCCGACAAAGTTGGAAGCCATTGCCAATTGGTCCATTCCAAATTCTCTCAAGTCTATTCAGCGGTTCCTGGGATTTGCCAACTACTATAGGAAATTTATTCGGGGATTCTCCACTCTCTCATCGCTCCTATTACCAACTTAACTCGGAAAGGGGCAGACCATTCCAACTGGTCAGAAGAGGCTTTAGCGGCCTTCCAGAAGATCAAGCTGGCCTTTATGTCTGCTCCAGTTCTGTCCCAGCCAGATGTAAACAGACCGTTCGAGTTGGAGGTGGATGCCTCTACAGTTGGAGTTGGAGCTGTTCTCTCCCAGAAGGGAACCGATGGGAAAATCCACCCCTGTGGATTTTATTCTCGTAAATTCCTCCCTGCAGAAGCTAACTACTCCGTTGGAGATCAAGAACTACTGGCGATTAAGCTGGCCCTCGAGGAATGGAGGTATCTCCTGGAAGGGGCCAAACATCCGTTCAACATCTACACGGATCATAAAAATCTGCTATATTTAAAGGCAGCCCAGTGCCTTAATCCTCGCCAGTCCAGGTGGGCTATGTTTTTCTCACGTTTTAACTTTAAGCTTCATTTCCGCCCAGGTTCGCAGAATGTTAAAGCTGACGCCTTATCCCGATCTATGGAATCCGAAGAGGAAACGCCTGACTCAGTTCCACATTCCATCCTGAGTCCAGTGGTATTTGCTGCATCTCAAGTCTCCCCAGCTCCTCCTCCTGGTAAGACTTTTGTTTCCCCAGAACTCCGTCCCAAGTTGCTGTCTTGGGCCCATCAATCCAAGTTCACTGGTCATCCCGGTGTCCTGAAAACCTTCAAGTTCCTCTCTGAGACATACTGGTGGCCAAAGATGAAAGCTGACATCAAGGATTTCGTAGCATCCTGTCCTAAGTGTGTGCAGCACAAGACTCCTCGTCAGTCTCCAGCAGGTCAGTTACAACCATTGTCTATTCCTAGTCGCCCTTGGTCACACCTGTCCATGGACTTTATCTCCGACCTTCCTCCTTCTCAAGGATACAATACCATCTGGGTTGTAGTGGACAGATTTACCAAGATGGCCCATTTTGTTCCTCTCCAGGGTCTCCCTTCTGCCCCAAAACTCGCCCAAATCTTCCTACGGGAGATTTTCCGCTTACATGGTCTACCCTCAGAAATAATATCCGACCGAGGTGTACAGTTTGTAGCGAGGTTTTGGAGGGCTCTCTGTTCTGCCATGCAGGTTAAACTGAAGTTCTCGTCATCTTACCACCCTCAGACGAATGGGCAGACAGAGAGGGTAAATCAAGAACTAGAGACATTTTTAAGATTGTATGTTTCATCTTCTCAGGATGACTGGTTTGATCTGCTCCCATGGGCCGAGTTTGCCCACAACTTCCGCTACCACACTGCTACTGAGACAACTCCATTCTTTGCAGTATATGGGCAACATCCTCGTGTTCCAGACTTCCAAGAACTCCCTCACATGGATGTTCCTGCCGCCACTACTGCCCTGAGTCAGTTTTCTTCAATCTGGAGGAAGATTCACATTTCTCTCAAAAAGGCCTCCAGCCGGTATAAATACTTTGCTGATCGCAAAAGACGCGCAGTTCCTAGCCTGAAACCTGGGGACAAGGTTTGGCTGTCTACCCGGAACCTCCGTCTTAGGGTCCCGTCTATGAAATTTGCACCACGTTTCATTGGCCCCTTCCCTGTCGAAAGAGTCATCAACCCTGTGGCCTACAAGCTGAAGTTACCACCTTCTCTGCGAATACCTAATGCTTTTCATGTTTCTCTCCTCAGACCTTTAGTCCTGAATCATTTCCAAAGAGCTCTTCCAGTTGGCCCCAAAGTTCGAACTCAGCGGGGCGTGGAGTTCGAGATTGGCAAGATTCTGGATTCCCGTTGCCGGTATGGACGTCTTCAATACCTTGTCGATTGGTCCGGTTATGGCCCAGAGGAGAGAAGTTGGGTAAATTCGTTGGATGTCCATGCTCCAAGGTTGGTCCGTGTCTTCCATAACACTCATCCTTCCAAGCCACGTGGGTGTTCGGTGCCCACCCTTAAAGGGGGGGGTACTGTCAGGAATCGACTCACCAAGCTGACATCTGTCCGCCGCTGCGGACTCCGTCCTGGGTCCCTGCGTTCATCTGTCATCCGCGTCTCTGCCATCAGACGCCATCCTGGGCCTGGGAGCGCTCCTGTGATAGCGGGCGTGTAGCACGCCGCGTTCCCGCTAGGCCGCGGCATGGGCGCCGCCATGACAGCCTCCAGCAGTCAGCATACGGCGGCCAATCCGGTGCTTGGCCGCACCCACTTTTCCTCACTCCACCAATGACTGATTAACAAGGGGTATATATGAAGCTGCAGGATCAGTCTGCAGGCATCCTGAACTTTGTGTCACTCCTGCGACTCATGTGTAAGGATCTGGTTCCTGTTTCCTCCGTGTACCTGGATACCTACCTGCTGTTCCGTGTTCCTGGCTTTCTACCTGAGACTTTGTACTCCTGGTTACTTTTCACAGCTCCGTGGAACTTCAAGCCCCAGCAATACCTGCATCCATCTACAGGCTTCACACTCATCACCATCTCTGTGTGCTTCAGCCTAGCAGTAGAGACTGACTCCAGGTGTGTTCCATCTCCCCACCTGTGATGCAGCTTGCTCGCTGCCAGTGCCTCATCACCTGCACTGCGGACATAGTCAGACTCCTGCCTCTGCTACCAGGTTTGCCATACAACACCATCTCTGCTGGTTCCATGTTTTAATCTGCTCTGGTTTCCATACCAGAATATTCTCTGCCAAATTATCACTCATCTGTTATCATCACTACCGGTTATTATTTCTTCAGTCACCATTCATTCTGTTACCATAGACTCTCGGCTATTACGCTGTACAATTGACATTTGCATTTCTACTGTTATTTTCTGCTGCCGTTTGTGAATCATCTGTATAATAAATATCATTGCGCTCATGCGCAGAAACATAATCCAGCCTCCTCGTTTTCTCCCATCCACCTCCACTGACCCACTAGCGCCCCCTCCGGGGACACAGACAAAACCAAGTCTGACACAAACAGAGCAGACGCCATCTAATCAGCAATCAAGCAGGGTTTTCAGCATCCATAGACCAAGAAAATGATACGTAGGGTACTTTCTGTCCACCCTTTTGCTGATAGATGAAGTCTGCTGTGACCTGTTAGGTAGTAAGTATGTGGAAAACCGGAGAGCCCCCAATTGATAATGCTGAAATATTCTTAGGAAAGAAAGCTAAACCTTAAACACACCTTAAATACACTTTACCATTGAGCCGCTGCGGCCGCTGTACTTAACACACACTCTGCGCACTTTGTACGTTATTAGCGTACAAAGTCCCGTACTACGTACGGACTTCGTGTACAAATGCCGCGCTAATGGTACAAAGTACTCACAGCGCGTACACACCCAGAGATACACCACAAACCCTGAACAGTTATGCAATGCAATGAAAATACGCTTTAAACCTCCGCAGGGCAATGAAGACACGACACCAATTGTGATTTTACCGCTGGGTTCCGACACCACAGTGGATTATTGCTAAAAGGGGGGTTACAATACAAACAATACAATACAATACAATATAATATAACAGAGTAAATGGCTACATTCAATGGTACCTACGTGAGTAGATTCGCTTGCGCTTCCCGGCCCGGTCCTCGGTCATCTGATAGATAACTTTGTGAGTCTTGTGTCAGACCTGGCCTGCAGCAGCTCTCTTTATACAATTCTTCCAAAAAGCAATACAATAGATACTGTAATCTCTTTATCCATTGGACACAGGAATGCACATTTACAGTACAGGAGAGGTCATATGTCGGTTTGAATAGGTAGGCGATGTCTTTCCCAACTGCTCTTGTGGGTGGTCTCCTCTGGATTCCCGCCGCATACATAATGTACAGTAAATACAGTTTATATCTATATTCTGCTCCTGCACATAACTATCCGCAGGAACATGCGATCTTTCTCAAACCAACACCAGAATGTTACCCTTAAAATACCCTTCAGCTGGATACCAAACACCACCTTATGACCTTGTTCTATCCCCTCCTATTCTGTAAAGGTGAATCCCTTTGTTCTGTTACCATTTAAACTGTTGTTACTTTCTGATGTGGTGCAGGGATACTATGTGTACATTGTGCACTATTTGGATTAAATATGTAATGTGTTTTGATAGCCTTCCGTGCGTTCACAAACTCTACCGTAAATACTCATACCACGCACTAATGCGCAGGACCGCGGGAGCGACCATACGCAAATTGCGGATATGCGCACGCACGACAGAACAAGTGCACGCAGGGAGGCCATCTGTGTGTAGTTTGTACGTGATGTGTGTACTGCAATATTTTTCATCTTTGACAATATACACATACTGCGTGTGTGTGTGTGTGTATATATATATATATATATATATATATATATAGTGTGTGTGTGTATGTATATATGTATATATATATGTATATATATATATATATATATATATGTACTGTGTATATGTATATATATATATATATTTGTATATATATATCCTTGCATATATATAAAATGTTATGTTTTCACTATCCATCCCAGGTCTCCTGTTACCACTAGATGGAACATTGTATATGTATATACATATATAATGTGTGTATATATCTGTATATTGTATGTGTACTGTATATAATGTATGTGTGTGTGTGTGTGTGTGTATGTATGTATGTATGTATATATATATATATATATATAAAATTAAATTATACAGTATTTACTGTACATATATTATCATAACTGACACCTCAGTTTCTGCCGTATCTGTTTCCACCCTCCACCCTGTCATGTTAGACAGTGGCTCACTCTGTGGTTTGTCTCCGTTCCCAGCACTAGAGGAAGATTCCCTGCTCTAGTGTTTCCCTCCTCGAGTCAGCTCAGTGCAGGAGCAGGTGCTTAGTGTACAGTCTGAGAGAGTTCTTCCTGGGAGAGACAACTGCACTGACATGCAGCTTCGGGTGTAGTATTGTATGCCGGCGTCCGGGCTCCCGACGTCATCCCGACTGCCGCCATACCGACAGCGTATCAAGCGCAAATGAGCCCCTAGCGGGCTCGCTGCGCTCACCATGCTGCGGGCACGGTGGCACACTACGCGCGCCACGCTGTTTATTCTCCCTCCAGGGGGGTCGTGGACCCCCAAGAGGGAGATAAAGTGTCGGTATGCCAGCTGTCGGGATTCCAGCGCCGGTATACTGTGCGTCGGGATCCCGACAGCCGGCAAACTGAAGACCACCCACAGCTTCTGCTCTCCTCAGTCTGTGACCATGTCCACCCTGCAGGCACACCCTGTGTGTTTGCAGCCGCATCCCGTGTGTACTAAGACGCTGTGTTTCCGCTATACTACTTCACATATACTGTGAGTTCCTGCTGCAGAACATCTTCTATATGCTTCTACCTGTTATCTCTGTTATCTGTATAAACCAATCATCTTCAGTACCCCCCCCCCCCCCTTCCCCCTGCTCTGGTGAAGCGCTGGGATCCCTTTTAAAATTTTGCTATGGTGCCCACAAAGGTCCAGTGACACCTCTACTTTGTACCGTCAAGTTCATTGTGTGACCAAAACATGGGACATGTTGGAATTTACCCAGCTGTATTGCTCTCACAATATTTGTGGCGTTATCAGAAATCACAATCCTGAGGAGTGTCCAAGCGGGGTAAGTCATGTTGCATTGACATCCCTTAGATTTTGTAACAGGTTGTCAGTGGTATGCCTCTTAGTGAAGCCAGTGATACAGAGAGTAGCCTACCTCTGAATGCTCTGGCACTGTTTGTTAGATGCTACTATTGTTCCTGCTGCTGAAGGCAATTCACCCACTCTGGGATAAAGATCCAACAAAAGCAGCAGCAGGCATAGTGCTCAAGGATTCTTCTGAGGAATCCTGGATAGGGGAGGAGTCACCTAGCCTTATCAAAATGGATGCAGGACTAACTCCAGTCATTAGTGAGGAGGTGTTGGCAGTGGAGATTGCAGGTGCTGTGATCTAGCTGAGAGAAGGGAGCTAGCTAATGTTGGGCTGCTTGTTGTTATTTTTTTAGCATAAATGTCTGATTTTTCCAAAATTTTTGCATGAACTCGCTGCAAATAATGTAACATCAAGGAGGTTCCTAGATGGTTAATTTACATACCTACAGATGGAGCCACGCTAATTGTGGTTCGCGCGCCTATCGCCGCATCTGGGGTGTATGCATGTCCGTCATGCGCACGCTCCCCATTCACTAGAATGAGAGTGTCTCCGTGCGCTCCCAGTATGACTAGGTGGACGGATCGCCTAGTCATGCCGGGAGCGCTCGTATATGATGGAGCAGCACTTGATGAGTGCTGCTCCATCTGTATACTTACTGTGGCTTTACAAACGCTGCAGATGGCTAAACAAGTGTTGTCAGGATTTGGGTAAAAATCATTCCACACATAAGAGGTGGATTTTTTGGTTTATGCTCAGTCATGACAATGGTCTTTTTCTTATCTCAGGCATGAACTGCTTCCACTTGTGCCTGACACAAACAACATCCTCATTATCATTATCTACACATTTATCCCCCTCATCCTGTTTCACTTCCACAGTGGCATCCTCAATTCTATGTCACCAGCTATACTTATGCCGCTCATCCCCACATTTGCAGAGGGTGCAGAAATGGTAGAAAGAGGCTTCCCTCTGGGTACAGTATCATAAAGGTGTTATGGTGTTAATGTTACGGTGTTACATGGGTTAATGCTGGAGTTGCAGACTACAGATGATAGGATGATGGTTACCCGGATAAATACAGGAGTTGCACAGATGACAGTTGACGATGGTTTAAAATAAAACTGTATTGAAGCATAATTCCAAATAAGGCATACAGGATAACTGAAGAAACATGACATAAACATACACAATCAGGTTAACTTCACCTGAACACATGGATGGCAAGGAAAACAGCCACTGAAATTAGGTGCAGGCTAGGTTCAAGATTTCGGCTATGGCAGGGATTCCGGCACAGGACAAAGCAAACAGGGACTCCAAAACTGTGACAAATAAACTGACTAGGAACAGACTAGGAATAACATAAGTTAACACGAGCTGGAACAAAATTATAGCTGCCCCTGACTCTCAGAGCTAGCTCATATTTAACACAGGTTAGGGCCAATGACTACAGCACGCACAAACACACAATGTGCTGCAGCTGGAAAGTAAATCAGGAGAAGGCATGCAGGGGTGTATCTAGGGGTCCGAGCGCCCCTGGCAAAGTAAGGGGCTGCCCCCCCATGCACATTTGAAATAAGGTATGAGTATTGGAAATGGGGCATGGTCTTGTGGGGGAAGGGCGTGGACACAATAGTACTTCCAATTCAAATGATGCCACACAGTAGTGTCCCTTATTCGCATTACACCACACAGTAGTGTCCCTTATACGCATTACACCGCACAGTAGTGTCTCATATTCACGTTACACCATCCCTACCCCCTAACCCTAACCCACCTTTCCCACAGCCTGACCTTAACCTACCCCATTCCTTGAAAAGCCTCTTCAGTGGTGGCTAACCTTAACCCACCCTTCCTAATCTCCCTCCCTGCATCCTAACCCACCCACCCTCGCAGCCTAACCCTAACCCTGCCACGCGGCTTGCACCAACTAGATCCGGATTTTGGCATTCTGCATCGCTATCTATGTTGGGATGCCAGCATCAGCATTCCAAGCAGTTTCGCTATGCTGGAGTCAGCTTTCCGACCACCTGGATGCCAAACGCTGGCATCTTGACTGCATCCCAAATGAAATGCTAATGAGCTGCTGTGAGATGAGCCTCAAATGGACCCAGCCATTAACCAAACACCATTAGTTGGATGGTAGAAGTACTTCTTGTTAGAAAAAACATCAGGGTGCCATCACTTCCAAGATAAAATGATCAATTATACAAGTAACTGATGTACATTTCTTTGAACCTGGCCTGGAAATAGGTAAGATTTGTATTTTCTTTATTACACTCAACAAGTTAAAGTTTTCGCTTACTTACTACTTACTTACATCTAACATGCATGAAAATTGTGTAGTTTTCCTGGTACTACAGTCCCTTCTCCCAAGCACTGACACTTTTTTATTATCTTCAACAACATCTATAGCACTGTGCTATATAACAATTGCTGTGTACCTGGTGAGAGTCTGTTACTGCTGGCGCGACGCCGGTGTCCGTCAGCACCGCATACCGCACTGCACTAGTGATCTGATTACTGTCCGGCAGCACCGCACTTGTAATCAGACTCAAAATAAACTACAGGAGCTCCCAGCAACAAGGGCTGCTGGGAGCTGTAGTTTATTTTGAGTCTGATTACAAGTGCTGTGCTGCCGGACACCGACTCCGCTCCAGCAGTAACAGACTCTCACCAGGTACAGTCTGACAGTACTACTTTTCTACCCTTTGGCCACGGGTGGCACAGCCAGGTGGCGCCCCCTCCTTGCCTGGCGCCCCTGGCAAGTGCCATCCTGGCCAATGGGTAGATACACCCCTGAAGGCATGTTCCACCTGATTACCCCAGCTGGGACTGCTCTTCCAATAGCAGCACCCCTGGCTGCTCAGAGGTACTGCAGGTGAGAGACATAACAGCAGCACCCCTGGCCGCCCAAAGGTACTGCAGTCCAGAACATCATAGATGACACAGTCGTAGCAAAAGGTTGGGCTCACACATAGCACTTGTGGAAACATTTAGACTCTTCTCATGGATTTGCTACATTTCTGAGCAAACATTTTGTTCTACTGCCTTAGTGTTTTTTCAGCACTGACAGTTGCAGTCACCTCTGGACCCCCTCCCCCATTCGTGCCCCCTCTGCAACCGCCTCTCCCCCACCCGTGGTGGCTCAAAAATCCCTCCCCCGCCCACGGTACCCTCGCAACCGCCCCTCCCCCACCCCTGGCACACCTGGACCACCACCTCCTTCATCCATGTCTCCCACGCACCCACCACTCCTCCAACCACAGCACCTACTAGGTGATTCATCGTGCTCTGCGTACGATGTTCACGCCGTCGCAAGGGGCTATGACCCCTTAACCAGTGGCGTGCGGTGAGGTCAGTGGCTGGTGAGGCACTACAGCCATAATGTCATCCGAATCCTGCCAATGACCCCTACCGCCGCCGAGCCAATGCCCACTACTGCCCCTGCGCCGATGCCTGATGCCACCGCCAATGACTTACAAACTCGCCCACCATCAACTGACCCAGCCCTCCGTCACTAATTTGCATCTCAGTCCGATGCCACCAATGCCCGCTGCCTGCCTGCTCATCATACTTGTGATATATTGTACATTTTTATATAAAAAAAAATAATTAGTGTTTGGAACTGGGAAGGGAGTGGGAGGAGGACATGAATGCAATTTTGTTGTCCAGGGCTTCCATTAGTCAAATTACGCCGCATAGTAGCGCCATTTACACAAATTACGCCAGGCAGAGCTCTCTTTTACACATTGCGGCAGGTAGAGTTCCCTTTTACACATTACAGCAGGTATAGCCTCCTATTACACATTACGGCAGGTAGAGATCCCTTTTTTCAAATAATGCCAGGTACAACCCCCTATTACACATTACAGCAGGTAGAGCCAGTGGCGGAACTAGCGAGCGGTGGGCCCAGGTGCGACAAAATGCTTTGGACCCCCTTCCACATCCCATCCAAGTCCACCCCCTCACCCCTGGAGAGGATATGGTGAGGGAGAACTGCTCAGGGCCAGGGAAATGGACACCTAGCAACAGTGCCGTAACTAGACATTTTAGCGCTGTGTGCAAGAAACGGCATCAGAGCCCCCCCTTTATGTAAAACAGGAGCAGTGCGCGCTGCAGGCACGCGCAAAATATATAGGGGCGTGGCTTCGTGGGGAAGGGGTGTGGCCACAAAATTATACCAATTCATATAACGGTGCACAGTAGTCTTTATTATTTAAATTACGCCGCACAGTAGCACCACTATGCCAGGTAGAGCCCCTTTTACACATTACGGCAGACAGCGTCACCTTTTTACACATTACGGCAGACAGCGTCCCCCTTTTTACACATTACAGCAGACAGCGTCCCCCTTTTTACACATTACAGCAGACAGCGTCCCCCTTTTTACACTTTACGGCAGACAACGTCCATCTTTTTACACATTACAGCGGACAGCGTCCCCTTTTTACACTTTACGGCGACAACGTCCACCTTTTTACACGTTACGGTGGACAGCGTCCCCTTTTTACACGTTAGACAGACAACGTCCACCTTTTTACACGTCACGGCAGACAACATCCACCTTTTTACACATTATGGCAGACAGCGTCCCCTTTTTACACATTACGTCAGAAAGCGTCCACCTTTTTACACATTACGGCAGACAGCGTCCTCTTTTAACACATTACGGTGGACAGATTGCCCTTTTTTACACATTACGGCAGACAGCGTCCACCTTTTTACACATTACGGCAGACAACATCCCCCTTTTTACACATTACGGCAGACAGCGTCCCCTTTTTTACACATTACGGCAGACAGCGCCCCCTTTTTACACATTACGGCAGACAGCGTCCCCTTTTTAACATTACAGCAGACAGCGTCCCCTTTTTTTACACATTACGGCGGACAGCGTCCCCTTTTTAGACATTACGGCAAACTGCGTCCCCTTTTTAGACATTACGGCGGACAGCGTCCCCTTTTTAGACATTACGGCAGACTGCGTCCCCTTTTTAAACATTACGGTAGACTGCGTCCCCTTTGTACACATGACGACAGACAGTGTCCCCCTTTTTTACACATTTTAGCAGACAGCCCTCCTTTTTTGTACACATTACGACAGGTAGAGCACTTTACGCCCCCCCTTCCTCCCTCTACCCTTAGGGTGTGGTGTAGTGTAGGTGCAGTGCAGTGTAGTGCAGTGTAGTGTAGGTACAGTGCAGTGTAGTGTACTGCAGTGCAGTGCAGTGTAGTGTAGTGTAGTGTCAGCCACTTACTTGATTTCTGCTTCTGGCTGCAGGCTCCTGACACGGCACTCCCTCGGTCTGTACATTGCACTGTGTTATGATTCCCAGCACTCCTGACCAGAGGAGATCTTATGACAATGACCAGAGTGCTGGAATGGAATGCTGGTAACGGGAGCAGGAAAGACTAGTTGCCCCTGGCGCCCTAACTCTATTGTCTCACCCGTGCTATCGGAAATCCCTTGCGAGACTATGGTTTCTTGAGCCCTTGGCAGCCACGTTTGAAGGGCGGATTATGTCTGCCCAACTCCGGTGCCCCCCGGTCTTAATGAGAGACAAAGGGAAATCCGAGGCAGGATGATAACAAGAGGACCTCTGACTGACAACAGGCCAGGGGCAACAAGCTAACTAGCAAAGACCTGAAGTATGTGCGGAAAAAACGCCAGGGAAAAGGACAACCAAAAATCCACTTGTCCAATACTCCTACCCAGCACCGCCGGATACCAGAGTGGACCTGTGGAAGCGGAACCCTCCGCAAAATGCTCCAAAACACAAATAATAAATGGTAAAGCGGCCAAGCCGCAACACACGGCAAAGCCGCGACTCACGAACACCACTGGATGTTAAACGGTGATCAGTCAGGACTCCAGGAACAAGATGACAACTTCCGAGTACA
This sequence comes from Pseudophryne corroboree, assembly GCF_028390025.1. Lineage (NCBI taxonomy): Eukaryota > Metazoa > Chordata > Amphibia > Anura > Myobatrachidae > Pseudophryne > Pseudophryne corroboree. The sequence goes on along the minus strand of NC_086447.1, from coordinate 841,476,786 downwards.
GGACTACTGGAGACTGGAACGACCGGATACAGCAAGACTGGAAACAGACTCTCAGCAAACAAGGACAGCATGCAGGAAGCTATTACCGGCGTCTGTGAGAAGCCCTGAGAGTGCATATAAACAGGAGTCCTCCAATCAGCTGCTGACGGGGCTGATTACATAAATGCCGTGCAGCTGCCTTGCTGCACGGCCAGGAAACAGGTGCACAATCATTTTAACTGGACCCAGCAACGGGGAACGCGGTCCGCCAGTGGCGTCCCCGTTGCTAGGGTCCGTGCGGCTCAGTGCACCCGGCGTCTAGCGTTGCCAGGGAGCCGGCGGCTGTACGCGTACGGCGTCCCTGGTTGCTAGGCGCCGGGCCGCACCGACGAGCGGACCCCGCTGCCTAACACACTGCAGGCCAAGGGGAGTGTATGTGTGTGGGGGGGGGGGGGCACAGGAGCTCAGCAGTGAGCACGGGGGTCCAGGAGAGGAGGCAGGCCATTGAGCACAGGGGGGACAGAGCGGGGGGCCGAGGCTGAAGACACGGGGACTAAGGGAGCGGGGGGAGGGGGCGCGGGAGCGCAGCTGAGTTTGCGGGAGTTTTAAGGGAGGGGGGGGAGACAGCATCCGCGAGGTCACGCCCCTTCACTATAGGCCACGCCCCTTTTCAGCGCCGTCTTCCAGCAATCCAAAAGTTGGGAGGTATGGTTAAGGAAGGGGGGGGGGGGCGAGACAGCGCAGTATACAGCGGCTCCCACTGGTCCTGCAAGAGCGGACCGGGGACGGGAGGAGCGGCTGAAAGCAGTGTGGAGACGCAGCCACTAGGAATGGGGGCATCTGACTCTGCCCATCCGTTCCAGCCCACCCGCTGCTGCTGTCCAATGATTGACAGGGGTGTGCCTTGATGTGAGCTCAAGGCACAGCCACTGTCAATGAGGCAATTGTGATGGTGCCGCTTTTCATTCAATTTTCAATGGGTTTTTCCAGCCCGTGATTTGGCTCCGCCCCCTGCCCACCCCCCTCTTCAGACACTTTATCACTGTCACTGGGAGGCAGCGCTCTCGCTGCCTCCCATAGAGATTTAGCAGCATTGTCAGGTTAAAAATGATTAAAATAATACAAAGTATAATGTGTTATTATCTTTGTATTATTTTAATCATAATGACAGGGGAGGCACTGCCTCCCCTGACTGCACGTCCCTGCCCTTAACCACCCCACACCCTTTGTCCATGCTATATTTAACCACTCACAAAATTATGGTTGGAGGTAATACTCCATATAATAAAAATATTGCACGCCCCAAGGACGTGCAAGGGTTAGAGGGGCGTGTATATATATATATATATATATATATATATATATATATATATATATATATATATATATATATATATAACTAAGAAAGAGAGAGAGAGTGTTTTAGAGGGTGACCTGTAGAATTGGGATTAACCAGGTCAGGACATAGATCTCCTCCAACTATGGCTGTGAATATCCATGTCCTTTCCTGCACTTGTTGATCATTGAAATTGTGTCCGTATCCTAGGCAAAACTAAGGCAATTGAGACATATACATTTTAACCTTATTGTCTGTGCGAACTGCACCTCAAAATTGATTCACTTTTTATTTCTATGTTCAATAACCCTGAGGAATCTCCATTTTCAGTTGGATGAATTATCTCATTAGCCTCAATTAATTCACTTTTACAGATGTCTAATCAACTACCTCACTAAATGGGATTTGTCATTAAAAGACCGTAAAAGTGTATACTTGATGTGAGAATTTTATGTCCTTTCACTGTTTGTACCATCTACCCCTGAAGAAGTCCGTTTGATAGAAACACGTAGGGTACTTTGGTACGCAGTACCCACAAAACCAGCAGTTTCTCACCCACTTGAACAATGGGCCTAATTCAGACCTGATCGTAGCCTTGCAAAATTTTGCACGGCTACGATCAGTTACTCAGACATGCGGGGGGACGCCCAGCACAGGGCTAGTCTGCCTCGCACGTCTGGCTCTGCTCAGCCGCACAAGTACAAAAGCATCGTACAGCGGCGATGCTTTTGGACTTGATGAGTAGCTCCATACCAGCGCAGCTCCTGTGCGCTGGCAGGGAGATACTCATCGCTGTCCGGGACACAGCAGCTGCGTGTGACATCACGCAGCCACCGTGCCCCGACCCCGCATGGTCCAGGCATGCCTGCGTTGCCCGGACCGCGCCCCTAAAACGGCGGCAGATGCCGTCGACCTGCCCCCTCCCATCCAGCGACCGCCTCTGCCTGTCAATCAGGCAGAGGCGTTCGTAGGGCTGAGATGGCCACCGGCTGTCTGGCATGCGCCGGCGTACTGCGGCGCCGGCGCATGCGCAGTTCAGACCTGATCGGCTGCTGTGTAAAAGGTCTAAATTAGGCCCAATGACCTTTGCAGTTTTTATGTCACCAGTGTAAATGTGATACTCATTCTTTCTGTTATTTGTTGTATCACTGCTACCTCTTTATTGAAAAGTTTTCAATCATTGTATTGATTTTATGGAAAATAAATGGAAAATTCTGTATGTTCTGAATCTCTAATTGGATGTTCTACTGGGTGGATATTAATTCAGTTTTATATATATTATAACAAATGTGAATTGGTTAATCCCAATTCTATCAGCGCCCTCTAAAACACTATCTCTCTATTATTATTCTCTGGTTCTTACTAACAATGAGCCGTTTAAGAGGTGCTGCTCACCTAATATTGGTGCAAGATAAGGGCATTTCATTGGTGTGTGTGTGTGTGTATATATATATATATATATATATATATATATATATATATATATATAAAACCATTACTTATGGATACAGCCAGAGGCATAACGAGCACAGGGCGAATAGGGCCCATGCCCTATGTCAGGCACCCCAGAGGAGGGCAACGCTGGCCAGGGCATCATGCTGATCGCGCCCCTCCTGTTACATCCCCCCAGCTGGCCTGAATAGAAAGAGGGGTGGTATGATATTTGTAGTTTATTCTTTATTGATTTCAGACTCTGAGCATTAAAAACGTAACTACAAATCCTGTAATGCATTGCACCCCCTGCCAAAGGTGGTCGCCGATGGAGCAAAGGAAGAGAGCTGGTAATGTATGGGATTTGTGGTTTACTTTTTAGTGCTCAGACTCTGAGACGTAGAAAATAAACTACAAATCCCATTATGTACTGCATTGTACTCATTAAAGATGGTCGCCACTGGAGCAAGACAGCATGTGATTTTGGGGTAAGGGGGAAGAGAGAGTGCGAATGTGTGTGTGTTGCTGCTGCTGTATGTGCTAAGCGGTTATGGAGTGAACGTAGATGATGTTTTTGAGAGAGATGCCGGGGGAGATGGTGTGCTAAGAGAGATGAAGGTGGGAGATGGTGTGTTGAGGGAAATGCAGGGGGAGATGGTATTCTGAGAGAGATGCAGGGGGAGATGGTGTGCTGGGAGACGCAAGCAGGAGATGATGGTGTGTTGAGACACAACACGGGGGAGATGATGCAGGTAGGATATGATAGTGTGCTGAGAGATGATGCAGGGGAATGATTGTGTGCTGGGAGATGACACAAGGAGATGGTGGGCTGATAGACAATGTAGGAAGGATATGATGGTGTGGCTGAGAGACTCGGGAGGGGGATGGTATGACTGAGAGGCAATGCAAGGGGAGATGGTGTTACCAAGATACACAAGGGGGAGAGGGAGATGGTTTGGCTGAGAGATGCAAGGTGGAGATGGTGTGGCTGAGAGACACAGGAGGGAGATGATGGTGTGGCTAAGAGACAACGCAGGGGTGAGGAAATGACAGAAGGGGCATGAGTCTGGTTGAACTGCTGTTGTATGATGATGACCTTGTTAATATTTCTGTACAAACAGACATCTTCCAGATATCCTACATTAATAGTGAATGCCAACTGACGATGTCGTCATCCCAGGGAAGATAGACCTCTTCTTTAAAGATTCCCCATTGTGAAAAACCATCAAATTGGTAAGGTGCATATAAAATGGAAAGGAATGTTCACAGAGTGATGGGAAATATGTGGCGTGTTATGTCGACATGTGGTGTGTCATGTCGACATGCCCTCTAGAATTTGGCCATGTCCATTTTTCGGGATATGCACATAGTTTTAAATGGGTTTGGGGGGAGCTGTTCACCTTCTTGCCCTGGCCGCCGAAGATCCTAGTTGCACCTCTGTTGGAGAGCCAATTCCATAAAAGTGTAATTTACATAAATTTATGTAAATGGAAACTGAAATCCTTTTCATCCAGGGAAATATTACTCCTTACTCTAACGTGGTAAAGAAGTGTATACTACCTGAGTAGCTACTAAAATACAGTCGGATTTTATTTTACAACTATCTGTGATATGTACCTTCTCTGCTTGAGATGAGTTTCTGCTATCTGTCCCATTCCTTCCAGGGACATGCAGTCAGGGGAGGCAGGGGAGGCAGTGCCTCCCCTGTCATAATGATTAAAATAATAAAAATAAGATATTTATAGCAGAGACTGTGATAAATATATTCTTTTATTATTTTAATAATCTCCCCCCCCCCCCCCCTCCCGTGAAATTGTTAGGCTGGGAGGCAGCGGGAGAGGTGCCTTCCGCACCTAACATTAAAGTCCGGGCAGCGGGGGGCGGGCAGGAGGAGGGGCGCAGCAATGGGTTGTGAAAGCCCATTGAAAAAGAAAGGGGAAGCGGCACCTTTACTGATGCCTCAATGACAGGGGCGTGCATTCAGCCCCGATGAATGCACGCCCCTGTCATTCCCCCAGATGTGATTGACCCAGCAGATCCAGTGCTGGATCCGCTGTCCAATCACTAGCGATCCCCCTTCCCGGCTGCAGCAGACGCCATGGGCTGTGTGGGCGCCCGCTGCAGCCGGCGCCGCTGACTGACACTAGAGGTCATAATTGACCCCTAGTGTCTGAGCGCCGCTACAGTGGGAGAGACGTCGTGAGTCATGACGTCTCTCCCATAGTACAGCAGAGAGGAGCCGGCGGACGGAGACGGAGGCAGCACTGCAGGAGCGGTAAGTATGTGTGTGTTCTTTTTTTTTTTACACACTTATGGCTATCAGCCCGGCACCCACCGCCCAGGGGTGCTGGGGACAGCCTCGGGCTTCACCCCTGGCCCTTGGGTGCCAGGAGGGGTGGGGAGACCCCTCCTCCAGGGAACCCCGGCCAGGGGTGACTAGTTGGGGGGGTAATGCCACAGCCGCAGGGACCTACATAAATGTGTCCCCCGGCATTGGCATTATGTCCCTGGCTAGTGGAGCCCGGTGCTGGCTTTAAAAATACGGGGGACCCCTACATCTTTTGTCCCCTGTATTTTTGGAACCAGGACCAGTCTAGGAGCCCGGTGCTGGTTGTCTAAATACGGGGAACCCCTGTCCAATTTTTTACCAGTATTTAAACAACCAGGATTGGCTCAAAGAGCCCGAGGCTGGTTATGCTTAGGAGGGGGGACCTCTCACATTTTTATTTTACATTTTTTAACCCATTCAGACCCTTCTCCATTAAGTTAATGGAAGCTCTGGACAACAAAATTGCATTCATGTCCTCCTCCCGCTCCCTTCCCAGTCCCAAACACTCATTTTTATTTTTTTTCTATAAAAATGTACAATATATCACAAGTATGATGAGCAGGCAGGCAGCGGGCATTGGCGGCATCAGACTGAGATGCAAATTAGTGGCGGAGGGCTGGGTCAGTTGATGGTAGGCAAGTTTGTAAGCCATTGGCGGTGGCAGCAGGCATTGGCTCAGAGGCAGTAGCGGGCATTGGCTCGGTGGCGGTAGGGGTCATCGGCAGGATCCGGTGGACATTATGGCTGTAGTGCCTCACCAGCCACTGACCTCACCGCACGCCACTGGTTCCTTCTGTTAATGAAATACCCTGCAGCAGCTGTAATCTTGTAGAGTCTCCGTATTTAACTGGTGTTGAATATAAACAATAAATACAAATGGGGCATTTTCCAAAATACGACAGGTGATGGCCCAAGTTCATTTATGATTAGATTGTTGTAAACAACACCGTAAATTGCACTAGGAATAAATGCCTCTGTATACATGCCCAATTTAGAAAGCTTGGTGAATTGCCTTTCGTAAAAAACTTAATACAGTAAATAAGTGCCAAGAGCCCTCATTCTGAGTTGTTCGCTCGCTAGCTGCTAGCTGATGTTTGTGCAGATCTCACCATCTTGAGGCAGAATGACTGTAATGGTTCCTCTCTTTCACTGGTTAAACTGCTTAAGTTGCTGCTGTAGGACATCCTCCACTACTACTCCCCCAGTTTATGCACCGCAATAGGGGTTGAACACTCTTGATCAGCCTCTATCCAGCTCCCTCCAATGATTCTGTATGTGAAGGGCTGGATACTTTATCCTGACATACAGGGCGTATCTACCTATTGGCCAGGAAGGCACTCGCCAGGGGCGCCAAGTGAGGAGGGGCGCCGCCCAGCGGTGCTACCCGGTTAGTGGGCAATCTCATATTGTAGAGGCAGAACCAGTCCTCCCTTCCCCATGCAGTTGCTCACCCGCAGCGGCGCCCGGCTACAATTACAGCAGGCAGTAGCGGCAGCCAGTATTATTTGCCCTGGTGCCTTATGGCCCATCATTACAACCGATAAAAGTTTACCGACATTTCGCAATAGGAGCCCCATGGCATGCCATACCAGAGGCAAAAGTCTACAACCTTTCTGTCCAGGCTTTTGGGCTGTTACAGATGCCTGGGATGTGAGACCTGCAAGTACATGAATGTTGGCTCTAAGTTTTTCTACTGTGCAACCGGCAAATCATATAACATCAGACATGTTCTCTCGTGCACCACCCCGTTCATAATATACCTCATCACGTGTCCACGTAAGTTGCAGTATGTGGGCAAAACAATACATAATGCCCGAGAGCGGCTTGCCATCATAGGTGTGCGCAGGGGGGGTGCCTGGTGCGCACAGGCACCCCCTAATGTCTGGCACCCCAATCTCACATGCCTGATGCAGCGATTGCCGAGCAGGCTGATTACTGTCCCCTCTGCGTTGCACCCTGTCAGGACTGCATTACTGACCGGACGCCTGGGTCAATCAAGGGTGCCACAGCCACCGGCTTTCAAACTCCTGGCTCCACCTCTATGTACAAAAACAGCGTGATGTGACGTAATGACATCATGCTGCTCGCACGCCCACCCATCACACCAGCCACATATGCACCTCTTTCCTTCTATGCTATGCCAACGCCAGCCACTGATGAGGATCAGCATGCAGCCAGCGTTCCTCTTAGGAAGACAAATTCAATACTGGAAGGCGGTCGGCAGCAACATTGTCACGTCACTTGTATTTCCAGCAGCAGCAGCAGTACTAGTCTGCGATTCTCAGTGTCAGTGAGTGACTGACTTGTAAGTAAGCTGCTGCAGCTTGCACGGGAAAGAGAGGGGGAGCCAGACCAGGATGAGGAGGAGCAGTGTAATTGCAGTGAATGCCATCAGGGGTGTTTGTTTGTTTGTGCACACCACAACATCTGACAATGTATCTGCTTTATTAGGATTGGTAAAAGGGTGGATATTTTATATGCGTTGACCATTAGTAGATGTTGCTAGACACGCCCAAAAGGTGGTGCTAGACACACCCCTCCAGCGGTGCACCCCCTAATAAAATGTGCTGCGCACGCCAGTGCTTGCCATGCATAGGTCTACAGGGAAAACAGCCCTCACAGGTAAACCATTGGATCAGCCGGTAGCCATACATTATGTTGAATGTGGGCATTCTCTTTACGATTTAAGGTTTCAAATCATAGACCAAATTCACAAGAGTCTAAGAGGGGGCGATTGAGCTGGCAGTCTGTTATGCATTGAAGCGAGATGGATGTTTATCTTGGATACCATGGCCAGTATTTACTAAAAATCCGAGTTTGGCCGATTTGTGTTTTTTTTTCTAAGTCCCAATCCGGGAATTTACTAAGCACCATTCTCGGCAGTGTCTGGTCTATTCGTAATGGTTTGAATGACAGCCTTCCGAAATACGAATGAATAGACCATCGGTCAAACGCGGCTGTTATTTCATAGAATACGGCCATTCACTATTCATTCGTATTTGGGTGTTAGTTTCTGAGTGCTCAAGTGCGGGTCTGTTTTTTTTCGATTCGTTAAAAAAAGCAGCAAAAAAATAGACCTGCTTTTTCCAGTCGAGTTTGGATAACCATGCACGGATCAGCGAGATCTGTGCATGGTTATCTATGGGAAAGGGTCTGTTTAGTGTAAAATCAGAAAAAAAAATTGCGTGGGGTCCCCCCTCCTAAGCATAACCAGCCTCGGGCTCTTTGAGCCGGTCCTGGTTGAAAAAATATGGGGGACAAAAATGACAGGGGTTCCCCCATATTTAATCAACCAGCACCGGGCTCTGCGCCTGGACCTGGTTCCAAAAATACGGTCAGCGTTGAGGTTACTTTCGGTCAACCGCTGACCGTAAAGTTCCCACCATTGGCTACAATGGAGCGCATAGGCGCTACATTGTATCACTGCCGTGTGCTGCCTGACAGACACTACAGGAGCACACAGCCAATCAGGAGGGTGCCACGACGTGGCGCTCCCTGATTGGCTGAAGGGACCCTCTTTGACATGAGTCAGGGGGGGTCCTGGCAGTCGGGGAAAGGGGTCCCATGTGTAAACATGGGACCCCTTTCAGTGCGTGGTCGGGTTTGCGTTTTATTTTTTTGCCAAGTACGTGGATTTTTCAAAGGCCGGATTCTTCACTGGATTATGTGAGTATAATTTTTTTCACAGGTACCCCGAGGATTCTACATGGAGAAGAGGACCGAGCCTCGTGGGAACATAGGTAAGTATGTGTGTATGTTGGTGTGCTTGTATGTAATAAAGTTGTACTGTCACGGTGTGTGTGTCCTGTTTTTATTGGGGTATTTTTTTAGTAGTAGTACTACAGGTACCAGCGGGCCCGGTTTTCCACCGCATGCTGGTACTTGTGGTTCTCCAAGTACAAGCTTGCGGGGGAGGCTTGCTGGGACTTGTAGTAGTGCTACTAAAAACAATATTCACACTTTCACACTTGGCTATCAGCCCCCCATCCGCCGCCCTTGGATGGGGGGGACAGCCTCGGGCTTCACCCCTGGCCCTTGGGTGGCTGGAGGGGGGGGGGGCCCCTTGATTGAAGGGGTCCCCACTCCTCCAGGGTACCCCGGCCAGGGGTGACTAGTTGGGGTTTTAATGGCACGGCCGCAGGGACCGATATCAAAGTGTCCCCCGGCTGTGGCATTATCTCCCCAGCTAGTGGAGCCCGGTGCTGGTTTCAGAAATACGGGGGACCCCTACGCTTTTTGTCCCCCGTATTTTTGGAACCAGGTCCAGGCGCAGAGCCCGGTGCTGGTTGATTAAATATGGGGGAACCCCTGTCATTTTTGTCCCCCATATTTTTTCAACCAGGACTGGCTAAAAGAGCCCGAGGCTGGTTATGCTTAGGAGGGGGGACCCCACACAATTTTTTTCAGAATTTTAAAGACTTTAATTAACTTTTTAAGGTACACAATGAAGCCCTGCACGGATCTCACAGATCCGGCCGGGTTTCCTTGTGTTTTTTCAGGCAGTGTTTTACTTATCACTCCCGTAAAACACTGCCTGATATTACGAATCACATCGACATCGGAAAAAGCGATTGTGCAAAACTCGGCAGCTTAGTGAATGACCGTATCAGGATTCAAAAAGTTGCAGTAAAATGCACCCGATACCATTCGAGTTCAAACACCCTTCAAATCGGACAAAACACGATTATTAGTAAATAAACCCCCAGGAGACCAAAAGGTCTAAATGACAAATTACATTGGAATGTCTTTTAAGAATGATCAGGTTCATAAATTTTATGTCTTTTTGAATATATTTCTACTATAGTGTTACATAACATAGTATACAATAGTGTGACTTTTTGCGACTTATTCTGAGTTTTAGTCAACGTCATAGTGTAGGGCAGTGGTTCCCAAACTGTGTGCCGTGGCTCCATGGATTGCCTTGGGACACTTGCAGGGGTGCCTTGGATTGGTGGTCCAGGCCCAATTCAAATTATTTATGGTCAATATAATAGGCAAAACTAGTGTTAGTAGCTGTCAGTCATAAAATATGGGGACAAACAGAAGCAAATCTTGTCCCTCACCACACAATTGAGCCTAAGGATGACATATAAACACAATCTACTTAATGTAATATTTCCTTCTAAATTTTTCAATAAGAACTTTTTGGCCTAGGGGTGCCGTGAAAAAAATTCTGATACTCTAGGGCACCGTGATTCAAAAAAGTTTGGAAACCACTGGTGTAGGGAATTGCCTTTGACATTGTTCAAATGTGCTATCCGACGTGTTTTTTCTATCATATATAGTATTGAGGATACTATTTTTATCATCAGTACATTTACTTTACCTGCAGCTTCAGGGTCTGTTTAGGTTTAATTGACAATGTACTACATTTATATATAAGATCGAGGATACAATGTAGTATGTATTGATTGCAGCATGCTTTATCATGTATACATGTGCATAATGTGCCTTTTTAAAGTATTTTGTTTGTTATGTTTTGATGACAGCTCAGAACCGTGACCGCCTTCTGCCGAGTTTGCCTGGGAGAGCCATCGTTACCATGGTCACTACAGATGCTGTGGCTCACGCAGGCTGTTCACTGACGGTTGCTAGGAAACTCAGGAAGCCAACGGCGCAGTGCAGGATCATGTGTCTAGCGTATTCACGTCACATCACTGCTCACTGGAGCCGGGGCAGAAGTGGAGACTTCTCCCGGTCTCCGTTGTAATTCCCGCCGGTGGGTCTTCTCATCTACAAAGGTACCGTTAAGATGCACTGTTTTCACTTTTGCTTCACCTTGACAAAGGGCATTAGTGCCCCAAAATGTTGGCTGTTTTATAGATGTGATGTGATGTGATGAATTAAACTTCACTTTTCTTTGGGACTATTTGCTGTGACAGTCTCCGAGTGCAGCTGCTTGTTAGAGGTATCCGTATATAATCTATTTTTCTGCAGCGGGGTACACTGTTTTCCACAGGGAATACATTGGGGTGTAGAGATGGATCTTGATCCAGAGGCACCAACAGGATAAAGCTTTAGACTGTCCGAGAATGCATTGCAGGGCCTCCTCTATAACCCCGCCTCCAGGCACTGTGAGCTCAGTTTTAGAGTTTGTGCCTGCATGAAGCAGGTCACTTAACAGGGGGGCTACGCTAGGCAGCCCTAAAAAAGCTTTTTAGAAGACTTCAAGGGCTGCAGCACTTCATATGTCAGTGTGACATACTGTGCTGCGGCTCCATCACCTCCCCAGCAGCATCGCATACTCCCGCTGGCTCTGGTCCCGGGTACTTGCGGCGGAGGCGCTCCGGTTCCTAGGCACACCACCGCAGATGCTATCCTGGATCACGTGGCTGCTACTAAGGGAGGAGGTAAGAGGGTCCCCCAGGCGGGACCCATCATTAAATTGCGTTCCAGTCACGGTCTTAGGGGACAGACCGCAACACCGGCGTGGACACTGTGACAGAGCAGGAACCCCACTATATCCACTAGGGCATGAGAGCACAGGTCGGATAGTAAAATATCCTGTTTAATAAGGCTCCACAGTACCCGGTGGTGAGGACCAGCATAGGGGATAAGGCGCTTGACCTGTAGCCCCTCCCCCAGCTTCGGGCTCCATCTACTGCTGGTGTTCTCTCCCTGGAGTTGCCTCACACTCTCCCTCACTCCCTGATTGAGACTTTGGGTGCCATCTTCTCACAGTAGCTGCGGCTGGTCTCCGGGACTGCAGGGCAGGGTCTCCTTCTGTAAATCTGCCTGTACATCAGCACTGTGATTTTACAGACACTTAAGTAGTCTACATGTCATTTTAAGACAGCGTTAGTTAAGAACAAGTGTACCTCTACCAGAATATATTGTATGAGTATTCTGATATATACATCCAGTCTTGGACCGCACATTGTTATTTTTATATATATATATATATATATGCAGTTTTATTGTCTGACTAAAATAATTATCTGCATTGTCACTGACTGTGTGTGCCTGTATCTGCTGTATGGATTTCATTTCAGTGTATCACAGCTATATCTATCACTACATTCTATACCGTAGAGGACTAGGTGCGTCACGGTATCATATATAGTGCTGCACAGTATTTACCATTAAGTGTATTCTACTGTGTACCCAGTCACATCATACCGCATTTATCCTCTGTTTGTGTACTGTGCATGCTGTCACATAAATAGGGGATTTATTTGCAGTTATTATATTTGTCTGTCTGTATCATACGCATACGCTCTACGGTTACATTCACCATAATGTCTAACACAAAGAGCGGGAAATCCGCTGACGCTCCTGCCTCATGCAGTGCATGCGCCAAGGATTTGCCTGAGGGGGAAGTTTTGCATGATGGTCTGTGTAATATGTGCCATACATCTCCCAGTCAACCCGCAGCTCCACCTTGGGTGGCGTTCTCAGCTATGCTCAATATACTTGTGACACGCCTTGCGCCCCCTATGGGACCTTCTGTGCAATTGCAGCCACATATTGTCCATGTGGTAAATCTGCCTTGGGTGGATGCTTTGTCTACCCAGTTACAGCACTTAAATCAATCTTTGGTTAGACAGAAACATACCCCACGTCACTCTGGTGTCAAGGGGTCATCTAAGCGGGCCACTTCCTCCTCCCAATCCACTAATCTCTCAGATGATTCATCTGATGAGAATGGGAATATACTGACCCGTCAGACACTGATACAGCTTCTGATGAGGAATCTACAACTCAGGTTGATGTCCCTGACCCAGTGGAGGCTATTAAGCTGAGTCTACAAATCGATGATGATGTAGATCCCACTACTGCGTCTAAGAAACCTGATAAGTTTAAATGTCAGAAGGTAGCTAAAGTAGTCTTACCGCATTCTGACCATTTAGTAGACATACGTCAGGAACCCTGGTCTTTGCCAGGAAAGAAATTCTCCCTGTCAAAAAAATGATGCTAGCTCTTTATTCTCTCCCTGCTGAGTTGTGTAACAAGTGGGAAATGTCACCCGTCTTGTGGTGTCATCTACTCTGACTGTCACCTCACTGAAGGAACCGACAGATAAACGTGTGGAGGAATGCCTTAAGTCTATTTACTCCCTAACAGGTGCTGTACATAGACCTACTATAGCAGCCTCCTGTGCCGCAAAATGAATTGAAGCACGGGTTCAGGCATTAGAGGAGGAGCTGCCTCAGGATATATCTAACACTGCCAGACAATATCTGTCTCATATTATCACTGCCTCCCACTACATTCAGGTGGCGCCCTCTGAGGCAGGTGTAATGGCAGCCAAGGCGTCGAATATGTCCACCCTGGCTCGCTGACTTCTGTGGTTGAGGCCATGGAAGGTGGACCTGGACTCCAAAAAGACCTTGGAGGTACTCCCTTTTAAGGGAGACATCCTGTTTGGGGAAGATCTGAATAAGATTGTGACTGACTAAGCGGCTGCTAAGACTGAATTTCCCCAGAATACTAATCCTTTTGCACAGAAGGCAAAGAGCACCACTTTTTGTTTCTTTCGACCTCAAGGGAATGCAAAAGGTCAGGCATACCCGAGACAAGCTTGTGCTCCCAAAACCACTAAGCCCAAAGCAAAATAATCCTGGGCTGCCCGTCAGCCTGCTTCCAAACAAGACAAGCCTTCTAAATGATGGGGTGGTCTGCGCCTTGGGGGATCCCAGGGTGGGAGGCTGAATTCTGCAGTTCATCCAGGTCTGGTTAAAGACCACTTCAGACACATGGGTGCGAGAAGTCGTCTCTGGCGGGTACGCAGTCTCTTTCAAGAGACGTTCCCCTCGCCAGTTCTGCACAATTCCTTTGGATCCATTGAAGGCGCAAGCTCTACACTTGGTTGTGCGTTCTCTCCTGGATAAAGGAGGGATAGTGCCGGTACCCCGTCCCAGGGAGGCGGAGGATACTACTCAACCCTGTTTCTAGTCCTGAAACCCAATGGGTCTTTCCAGCCTATACTCAACCTCAAATCACTGAACAAATTTGTGAGAGTGTCCAAGTTCCGTAGGGAAACGCTGCGCTCGATTGTACTGGCCATGGAACCCGGAGATTATATGGTATCCCTGGATATACAAGATGCTTATCTGCGTATACCTATTGCCATATCGCATCACCAATATCTGCGGTTTGCTATTGGCAAACTTCACTATCAGTTCTAGGCTCTGCCGTTTGGACTTGCCACGGCCCATCGGATCTTCACCAAGCTTATGGCCGTGATGACGGGTCATCTACATTGTCAGGGAATCAGGATCCTTGCGTATCTGGATGACTTGCTGATCCTGGCGAACTCCCAAGATGTCCTCCTCAGTCATTTGCAACTGACGGTACGCTTCCTACAAGCCCATGGGTGGCTAGTCAACTGGAAGAAGTCCTCGCTGGTCCCTGCTCAGAGCATGGTGCACCTGGGGGCACTACTAGACACACACACAGCCAAAAACTGTTTCCGTCTCCAGAGAAAGTCCTGAAACTTCAGGAAAGGATCAGATACTTCCTCTCTCGCCCAAGAGTGTCAATACACTCGGCAATGCAAGTACTAGACCTCATAGTGTTGGCTTTCGACATGGTAGAGTACGCTCAATTTCATCCCCGCTCTCTGAAGAGGTTAATCCTTTCCAAGTGGGATGACCTGCCTCATCAGATCAGGTCTCAAATGATCTAATTGACTCCGGAGGTTTGTCTGTCACTGAGCTGGTGGCTATAGGACCAACAGTTGAGCTGGGGCCGTCCATTCTGGATCCCCAATTGGGTCCTACTGACTATGGACGCCAGTCTGCGGGGTTGGGTTGCGGTGCTGGAGCAACACTCTCTCCAGGGTTGGTGGACCAAGGAGGAATCTCTCCTCCCAATAAACATTCTGGAATTGCAGGCAGTGTTCAATGCTTTGACTCTCGCCCTGCCTCTGATACAGAACAGGCCTGTTCAAGTCCAATCAGACAACGCCAGCATGGTGGCATACATAAACCATCAAGGTGGCACTCGAAGCCGAATGGCAATGATGTAAGTGTCAAAAATCCTTTGTTGGGCGGATAGTCATCTGCCAGCAGTGTCGGCAGTGTTCAGTCCGGGAGTCATCAACTGGGAAGCGGATTTCCTCAGTCGTCAGGATGTGCACGCCGGAGAGTGGAGTGTTCATCAGGAAGTCTTTCAACTCCTAGTGAACAAAGTGGGGTCTACCAGATGTAGACCTGATGGCATATCGATACAATCACAAAGTTCTGGCCTTCGGATCAAGAACAAGGGATCTTCAAGCAGCATTCGTGGATGCACTGGCAATTCCATGGAACTTTTCGGCTGCCCTACATGTTCCTTCCAGTGTCACTTCTTCCCAGGGTACTACGGAAGTTCAAGCAAGAAGGAGGACTACTACTTCTAGTCGCTTCAGCGTGCCCCAGACGGCACTGGTTCTCAGTCCTGCAGGGTCTATCAGTAGAGCGTCCCCTTCTACTTCCTCAACGCCCAGACCTCCTCATCCAGGGCCCTTGTGTCTACCCTGACCTGGTCAGTCTGGCTTTGACAGTGTGGCTCTTGAAGCTTCACTCATGAGGGCCAAAGGATTCTCTGAGGCGGTTATCCAAACTATGCCGAAGGCCCACAAATCGGCTTCTGCACGAATTTATTATAGGGTCTGGAATTCTTACTTCAACTGGTGTGCTGCTAAGAATTACGATGCTTACAAATTTAGTACTTCCAAAGTTATGGCTTTTTTGCAACAAGGTCTGGATTTAGGATTTCTTCTGGCCTCCCTCAAGGTTCACATATCTGCCTTGTTGGTGTGGTTTCAGAGAAAAATTGCATCTATACCTGATGTTCATACTGTACATTCACTTAGGGCGTAATGCGGATTCAACCTCCCTATGTGCCTCCTTTGGCTCCATGGGATTTGTCTGTTGTCCTGAATGCCCTTCAAGAGTCTCCATTTGAACCTCATGAGTCAGTGGAACTTAAGTGGCTCACAGCCAAGGTCCTGTTTCTGCTGGCTATTACCTCTGCTAGAAGAGTGTCAGACTTAGACGCGTTGTCCTGTCATCCACCCTTTTTAATATTTCATTGTGACCGAGCAGTTCTTAGAACTCGCACTATTTACCTAAGGTGGTGTCATCTTTTCACCTTAATCAAGAGATTGCGGTTCCAGCCTTCATCACTTCTGAATTGTCCTCCAAAGAACGGTCTTTGGATGTGGTACAGGCTCTCCGTATATATGTGGAGAGGACTTCCTCTATCAGGAGGTCAGATACCCTCTTTGTACTGTTTGGTTTTCACAAACGTGGCTGGCCTACGAATAAGCAATCCTAGGCCAGATGGATTAGAATGGTGATTGCACAAGCTTATGCGCAGGCTGGACCATCCAGCTCCTGCTGCTATTAAAGCCTATTCTACTCGGTATACTTGGACCCTCTTGGGTGGCCCTTCCTGGCACATCCGCAGAACAATTCTGCAAGGTGGCTACATGGTCCTCAGTGAACACGTTTATTAGGTTCTATGCCTTTGATAGTTCCGCCTCCCAGGATGCTTTCTTTGGACGCCGGGTTCTCATACCTGCTAAGATGTATCCCCTCCCTTGAGGAACTGCTTTAGGACATCCCCGATGTATTCCCTATGGAACACAGCGTACCCCGTTGCAGAAAAGGAGATTTATGGTAGACTTATCATAGTTAAATCTCTTTCTGCGAGGTACACTGGGTTCCACAGGGCGCCCACCCTGACACACTTAGCTTCTTTGGATTAATATGCATTAGCCGCTAGTCCCTTCTCCTGTCGTGAGAATGTGGTTCTATGTGACTAACATCTACCTTCTCTATTACCTGCTTCTGCATTGGACTGGTTAACAAAACTGAGCTCACAGTGCATGGAGGTGGGGTTATAGAGGAGGCCCTGCAATGCATCCTGGGACAGTCTAAAGCTTTAGCCTGTTGGTGCCTCTGGATCAAGATCCATTTCTACACCCCGATGTATTCCCTGTGGAACCCAGTGTACCTCGCAGAAAGAGATTTAACTAAAGGTAAGTCTACCATAAATCTCCTATTCCAGTGGGCACCGGAGCAACATAATTTCGGGCAGGGTGAGTTCCAATCCATATGCAACATATATATATATATATATATATATATATATGTTGCGCCAGTCCTTTACTTTGCCAGGGGCTCTCAGACCCCTAGATACACCCCTGCTGGCATCCTCCATCTCCTCCTCGTTGCCAGCCAACCAACAGGGTTCAGCTCTGGCTGCAGGGACACAGCATTGCCTTACCTCTCTCCTAGTGAGACCACAGGTTTCGTCTCTCACTTACAGGTACCTCACAACTCTCCCTCTGAGGCCAGGGCAGGCTTTTTATAAAACCATCACAGGTACAGATGGAGCCACGCTAATCGTGGCTCCGTCTTTGCCGCAGCACACCTACTGAGACGCGTCTATCGCAGGGTCTGGGACGCGCGTGCGCGTCTCACATGCACCATTCACTGCAATAGGAGCGTCTCTGTGCACTCCTATAGCGTGGTTAGGTGCCGCATCGCCTAGCCGTTCCGGGAGTGCAAGTTTGCGATGTAGCCGCATTAGATGAGCGCGGCTCCATCTGTACCTCATCCGTCTCTCTTTCTCTCTCACTCCGCCCTTCTTTCTCTGACTGGACAAATCACTCCCAGCAGTATCACTCCGCTCATCTCTTCAACTGTCACCAATGTCTGTGAAATGTACATGCGCAGTGTGCAGCACTAAAGTCGGCTGCCACCAATGACATCCGACATACAAGCACAGTGTGCCAATACACCAAAATATATATACATTTTTAAAAACATGCACATACATTACATTTGGTTCATGTATACTGTACATGTAGCAAAGGGTGTGAAATTTTTATACAGGCAGTTTAAGCAGGGGTTACATCAGCTATACCCCATTGTAGCATGTATTGTGTGTCAGTAGGCAAAGAACATCAACTCTAACGTGAAATTAGGAATTTGGGGGACAGTCATTATGCCTGCTGCAGTATTCATTTCAGATTAAGTTCTATTATACATTTGTGGTAAACGTAAGCTCTGATTTCTGTTGAAAACACAATAAAAGAATACCACAGGCAATGAAAGGATGAAAGACAATATTCATTTAACGTAAGAAATATCAGGCAATTCCTGTAACAGGAAAGTGTTACTTTAGACAAACCTACAGATAATCCTTTGTTGTATACTATGATAAACAATATAAATCTTTACATGCTAATAATGCGATTGGAATTAATTTGAGACACAGACATAAACAATCAGACTGATGCATATGCACAGTGAAATGCAATCCAAAGCATTGTGTTCCATTACGTCCTTTAGCATTAATTACAACGTGTAATTTAAACAAATACTCAGCTTTAGACAGGTTCCTGAAACACAGCATACTGGGATTAAATTATTTGAATAAGCAAAAGATTTTAAAAACTTCAGTCATTAACATCAACCTTAATGTTAGACATTAGCATACCTCCCAACATGACGCTCTCCAGGAGGGACAGAATTCTCTGCTCCTGGACTTCTCTCTTAATGGATGATTGTCCTCACCTGTGGTGAAACACCTTTCTTATCCATTAACTTGTTCAAAACAGGTGCCAGCAATCTTCAATTAAGAGAAAAGTCCAGAAACAGAGCATTTTGTCCCTCCTGGAGAGGGTCATGTTGGGAGGTATGCATTATGGATATGTTGACTATTTAATGGAAGACTAAGGGGTCTATTTACTAAGCCTTGGACGGAGATCAAGTGGATGTAGATAAAGTACCAGCCAATCAGCTCCTAACTGCCAAGTTACAGGATGTGTTTTAAAAAAATGACAGTTATGAGCTGATTGGCTGGTACATTATCTCCATCCACTTTATCTCCATCCAAGGCTTAGTAAATAGACCCTTCACTCCCATAATTAAAATTTTAAGAAATCATGGGGGTAATTCCAAGTTGATTGCAGCAGGAAATTTTTTAGCAGTTGGGTAAAACCATGTGCACTGCAGGTTTGGCAGATATAACATGTGCAGAGAGAGTTAGATTTGGGTGGGTTATTTTGTTTCTGTGCAGGGTAAATACTGGCTGCTTTATTTTTACACTGCAATTTAGTTTGCAGATTGAACTCACCCCACCCAAATCTAACTCTCTCGGCACATGTTATATCTGCCCCCCCCTGCAGTGCACATGGTTTTGCCCAACTGCTAAAAAATTTCCTGCTGCGATCAACTTGGAATTACCCCCCCATGAAGGTAAAGTCACTATCCAGTGCTAACCAGTTCCCGAGTACCCATAGTATAATTCCAGCATGCAAGAATTGTTGACATCCAGTGGCAGATTGTCCAATAAACTTTATATACTGGACTTTTCAGAGTAGGTCAGTGATTGAAAAGCAGCCTGACAGCCTTTTTTTGTCTCGAAATCCCATTTTATTTATTGTTTTGCCAGAGGTGAACTCTCAGCATCTGCAGTGAGCTTGACCAGGAGGTATGCCCACTCCAGGGAGGACGCTGTGGAGAGAAGTGACTCTCTAGTGGCTGCGGTGGAACATGGAAAAAGGGGTGAATAGCAAAATTTTGCTATGGGGCCCTCACTGATATAGTTACACCCAGGGGTGCCGGAATGTCTTTAGGTTGGGGGGAGGGGGGGGCGTAGATAAAAATTATTTTGGCGCCCCCATGGTTCCGGCCTCCTCTACCTTTTTAGCCCCCACCGCTGTGTGGATTGGTGCTTGCCTGCAGATCCACGCAGGCGGCATCTCCTTTAAAAACAGCATGCTACCGCAGGGTGCTGTGTCTTCCTATCTTCGTTGTGTCCTAGATGCCACCGGCTGTCTCTCCTTCACAGCTACATTACTGGGAGGAGGTGTGGCCAGGCTGGGACATCCTGGGACCACAGCCACGCCTCCTCCCAGTAATGCAGCTGTGAAGGAGAGAAAGAAGATAGGAGGACACAACACCCTGTTTTTAAAGGAGATGCCACCTGCAGGGATCCAGAGGTAAGCGCTCCCCTGCGCCTCTGTCTTATTTGGGGGGGCAAGTTTCCCCCTGCCCCCACTGTTCCGACGCCCCTGGTTACACCCCTGACAAAAGGTGTAAGAGGGTGGCGGTGCGGTGTGGAGCCTGCTGCCGTGCAGGTGTAGTTTCGCTACTCACCAGGCCGCCGCACTCTCTCACCTTCAGGTACCGGAGACTTCAACGGACCTGGAAATCTTCAGTCGGATCCGGACACGGCGATTCCCTCTCGGAGCTGATGGACGAACGAGCTGAGGAGAAAATAGACTACCTTAAGGGGGGGGTGGTATCAACCCTTCTTCCACCGGAAAAGGAGATACCCCAGGGGTGACGGCAACCTTCACAGGTTGGGTGAAAGGTCATCACTGGCACAAAGCCTCAGCCACCCAGAATTCACACACTCGCACTCTCGCGCGTAGTGTGATGAAGGGGTTCTCACGTCAGCAAACCCCTATTCCGGCGCTCGGGGACAGACAAAGGGACAAACGTACACAGGTGCTACTCACCGTCAGTTCCGCACTGTGAACGTCTTCTCCTCTTACAGGTCCCTGTAAGGAGGCAAACAAACCAAAAACAGCCGTGCAGGGCCTAACTCCAACCTAGTGTAACACCCCTATACTAACTACAATGGCAGAGCCCTCAAACTAGCTCTGTGGGTGTGGTGCAACAAAACTAAACTCAGACTTAACAAGCTTACACTTTGCCCTGCACGGTAACAACATACATCACAATACACAGTGCAAGCAACTACCACGGTGCTGTCCCTTTAATTACCTGAATCAGAACACCAGGTAGTGGGGTCCGCACAGCTCACCCACCTCCCGTACACTGTCTTTCCAAGCGGGCCTGCCTACCCAAACACCTTGGGGTGGACTGGGCCTAGTGCCCAGTGCCACCTTTATCCACCTTTGGGGAGGGCCACTTATTGACTGGGCCTAGTGCCCCCTATTTGCACACAAGCCAGAGGCCTGACTTTATCCCTCGGGCCTAGCGCCCGCCTAACTTGTCGCCCGTTGTGTGACCTGGGCCTAATGCCCTGGGTCACCTTATATCCCTAACCACCAAAATACACTAGGGCCTAATGCCCTCTAAAGTCCCCACAGGCCTATTGCCTGAATTGCCCACGGGCCTAATGCCCGCCTAACATGCGCAGTTAAGGCGGCTTGGGCCTAACGCCCAAACCAACAAACTAAATGGTGACCCAAACTCCTATCTGCGCCACAGGCCTAGTGCCTGAACTGTGCCCACGGGCCTAATGCCCGTCCCTGATGGTCTAGGGAGGAAAAGGGAAGGGGGTGCGAGTAGCCTCATTGAGGCCTCACCTGATCCGGGGGTCTCCGGCGCCCTCTTCTGCCGCTGACCGGTCCTGGCCAGCGGCGTTGCCTCCGCTCCTCCTCATCCAGCCGCCGCTGGACATCTTCTTTCAGGAGCCCAACGTCTTCTGGCCTCTTCAGCGGCCACCGGAACTCTTCCTCCCGCGTCTGCCGTCCTCTTCTTCCGACGCGCTGCTTCTCCTCGTCCGGCTCTTCGCCGCTCTTCTGCGCGGCCTCCTTCCTCTCCGCGGTCCGGGCGGCGTCTTCAGCGCTCCTGCGCGCGGTCATCTTCTTCGGCTCTCGCCCGGCGTCTGACATCAGACGCCGGGGGCGGGGCCTATGACGTGGCGAGCGCTGATTGGCTCACCGCGCCCGCCTCTGATTGGCCGGCGCCCAGCGAGCCGTGATTGGCTCACGGACGGCGCCGGATTTCAAATCCCGCCGCTGCTGTAAGTCTGGTGCAGGGAAAAGTCTAATCCCTGCACCGGACACCCGCCGCTGTTGCTTACTGACAGGCGCTAGGGACAGACACACTGTCCCAGCGCTGTCAGAGACGCCCTCCCGCAGGGCACACAGATCCCCTGCGTGCTGTAGCTGGGATGTGTCCTGGGGAACAGGACACATCTCCACATCCCCCCCCTTTTTCCTTTGTAGTCCCTACAAAGGTCTCCACGACGTCCATCGTCCGCGGGTCAGAGGATTCCAAGGTCCCTCCGGCGAGGTTGTATTCGAGGGCCTAGCCCGGACAGACTGTGGCCCCACATCCTTCCTCCACCGGTTCCGGATTCCTCCTCTTCGTTCCTCCTGACCTCCATCGGTGGATCCTCTGGGGAAGTGGCATCTCCTCACGGTCGCTCGACGTGGGCCCCCAAGGGGACTCTTCCTCCACGGGGACAGCAGTCACCCACTCTTGGCCTTCCATATCGTCTGTGGCATCGTCCCTGTCTTCAGGGTGTGGTACCGACCACCACCCAACAGCGGAATCCTCCAGGGCATCCGTTTCCTCCAGGGCAACAACCACCATCTGTCGCATTTCCTCGTGGGGCATCTCCAAAGGTCCCATGTCTTCCTCTGGAATGGGTCCTCCCACGGCATCACGATCCTCTCCCCGTACGTCCATCCAACTCAGCACTTCCGGCAGGTATTCTTGCTCCAGGACTATCTCCCCCTCTTCACGGAGGGCAATCAACTGGGAGCACGACTCCACCCGATCCTGCCAGTCACACTCGTCGGCACTCCCGATGCCAGAGTCGTCCTCCATCTGCTCTTGGAGGGATTCATCGGCGGACATCTCACCGTAGTCCGAGTCCTCCTTCACCGATACCTGGACTAGGGGATTATTTTCCTCCTCAGCGTACTTAGTCCCTTCCGCTGGCATCTCTAATTCCTCAGCGTACTCCTTCGCTTCCGCTGGCATCTCTAATTCCTCAGCGTACTCCTTCACTTCCGCTGGCATCTCTACTTCAACGTACTCCTTCGCTTCCGCTGGCATCTCTACTTCTTCTGCGTACTCCTTTGCTTCCGCTGGCATCTCTTGGTACCCAGTACACCCCTGTTCCACACGTCCTGGTCGTGGACGGTTCCAACGCGGGGAGATTCCGTACGTCCTCGTCACTGGGTCTTCACGCCTTTCCTCACAGCGTGGTTTCTTCTCCTCCTAGTCGTCCACCTCCGCCTTATGCGGGAAAGGATCCTTCGTTACTGGGGTCGCCTTCTTGGGACAAAGTAGGTCCGCGGCATCTTCCCAGGGGCACTCATTGGCCGAATGCCCTGGTCGCCGACACTTCCAACAAGGGAGGGCCACTGCCACCTTCTCCAAGATGGGTTCCTTGGCCACCTCCTTCACTGAGGGATCTTCACCCGTTGGTTCCGGCTCAGAATAAATGGGCACCTGCGAACTAACTTCAAGCAGGGTCTTCCGCTCCATTTCTCTGGTTTCCTCTTCCCTTCTCTGGGCACGACCATCCGCAATCATCCGGTCTTCATTCCACGGACAATCGGGAAGCGCATGTCCCGTAGCCTCGCAGAGCGCGCTCACGGGCTCTGCAGCCACCCAGTCCCAAAGTTGCTGTCGAGACTCCGTCAGCTGATTCACCGTGGCCTCGTAGTCTGTCCTGTCCTCCATCCATGGACACTCCGGGAGCCGATGTCGGGGATCTCCACAGCTTTCACGCCAGAAATCACCCTCGTCTTGGCTCAACTCTTCATCCCAGGGACAGCTGTTATGCTCATGCCCGTAGTTTCCGCAGAGCAAACACCAGGACTCTTTATTCGCTTGGCCCTTCTGATGTCTCCGGTCCGCTTCCTGGACCACGTTCTTTGGGGATGTCTCTCGCCAAGCACATTTGTCGGCAAAGTGTCCCGTTTACCGACATTTCTTGCAGGGCGTCACAGCGGCTTTCTTGTGCCCCTTCTCCCGGCGCTCTTCATTTTCACGCTAGACCGACCGCTGCACCATCTTCAGGAGGTCTGCCCCAGACACCGTCACCCAGTCGCTCTGATCCGCACACATCCGGGGGTGGGTCTGTTCCGGAGCCGTCCGCAGGGAGGTCTTCTTGGGGACGTTCCACATCATGTCCGCGGTCCTTGATCCTGCCGACTACGCCAAAAATGTAACGGGCCCGGAACGTGGTACAGTGCCTGCTGCCGTGCAGGTGTCGTCACTCTACCCACCTGTGGCAGCTCCCGTCACATACGATACCCATAAGCGTCAGGGAACTCCGCCTTCCGGATCGATCGCCGACACGAACACCTCCCTGCAACGGTCGACGAAGAACCTAGAAGGAAGGAACGTACCGGTTGAGACGTGCGTGCTGACCTCCGTTGGAAGAGCAGGGGCGTGTCAGGGATAGCTGCGACCTTCACCGGCTGGGCGGAAGGTCATCACTGGCCAAAAGGCCTCAGCTACCCAATTCTCACACACTCGCACTCTCGCACGTTGTGTGGTGAGAGGGGTCCTCACGTCCGTGAGCACAACCCCTGACCGGTATACGGGGATGATGACAAACAGACACAGAGTAATACTCACTCCCGACTAACTGGTCACCTTGATGGTCGCACCCAGAGGCGTATCTAGGGTAGGGCGAGTGGGGCACATGCCCTGGGTGCCTTGGCAGGCCCAGGAGAGGGGGGCGCCACCAGCGGCCAGGGCATCATGCCCCACTCGCCCCCGTCAACCGGAAATGTGAGGGGAGGAGAGCGCACCATCTCTCCCTCCCCTCACGACCGCTGAAAGTCCTAGCAGCGCTGCCAGCAGCGCTACTGTGTCCGGTCTCCGGCGTTAGCCAATCAGAGCTTGCGGACCGGCTCCTGATTGGCTGACGGTCCGCGAGCTCTGATTGGCTAGCGAACCGGCGCCAGACAGCCGCCGGAGACCTGGAGTGGTGAGGGGAAGGAGAGGCGCTGTGCTCTCTTCCCCTCACATATCATCAACAAGCGGCCGGTGAGTGACCGGGGGGGGGGGGGGGCGGCACAGTGGGGCATGTATTTGGCACTAAATGGGGCATGTCACTGGCACTGAGTGGGGCATGTAACTGGCACTGAGTGGGGCATGTAACTGGCACTGAGTGGGGTATGTGACTGGCACTGAGTGGGGCATGTGACTGGCACTGAGTGGGGCATGTGACTGGCACTGAGTGGGGCATGTGACTGGCACTGAGTGGGGCATGTGACTGGCACTGAGTGGGGCATGTGACTGGCACTGAGTGGGGCATGTGACTGGCACTGAGTGGGGCATGTAACTGGCACTGAGTGGGGCAATGTATCTGGCACTGTGGGGCAATGTATCTGGCACTGTGGGGCATTGTATCTGGCACTGTGGGGCAATGTAACTGACACTGTGGGCCATTTTCAGTGGCCACACCCCTTCTGGAGTGTGGCCACGCCCATTTTTTCCGGCGCGCGCGCACATGCTTTTTTTTTGTGTGTGTGGTTTTTTTTTGGGGGGGTGGCGCCATTTTCCATCTTGCCCTGGGCTCCGAAAAACCTAGCTACGCCTCTGGTCGCACCTCTCTGCTTCTGTTGGGGCAAGAAGAGCAGCCTCACTAACTGCAGGCTACACTAACGGCAAACAACAAATACAACCAACTACGCCTACCTGAGCAAACTAACTTCAGCAACTGGGGCTACTGGTTCTATTCCGAACTAGCAGAGACCGGACTAACTAAACACAATCGCTAACCAACAAGTCAGTAGAACAATCCCCCGGCACGACAGGTTAACCCCGAATAACCAATTCCACTTACCGAATGCTGGTCACTAGCTACTTCCTTCCGCTCCTAACTGAGGACGCGAGCGGGGGTCCAGAGCGGACGGCCGTCCACTCCAGATTACCGGGAAATAGAGGCGCGTGGGACGGGAACGTTACTCCACACCCTCTAATCCCCCTGTATTATACACCGTGTGGGGCCAGCCGGCTCCTCACGCCCGACCGACCGCGAACCCCCCGGAAGCTGCCACACGGCCCACTCCCAACCGATCCTGTCTGGGCCGGTCTGTACAATACCACCCCGAGTCCTGTAAAATGCAGTAGGTGGAAGCCTGGGTGAGGGCGCAGGCCCGGAAGCCTGGGTAAGGGCGCAGGCCTGGAAGCCTGGGTGAGGGCACAGGCCTGGAGGGCCTGGTGTGTGGGCACAGGCCTGGAGGGCCTAAAGTGTGGGCACAGGCCTGGAGGGC
The DNA here is from genome assembly GCF_028390025.1 of Pseudophryne corroboree. Taxonomy (NCBI): domain Eukaryota; kingdom Metazoa; phylum Chordata; class Amphibia; order Anura; family Myobatrachidae; genus Pseudophryne; species Pseudophryne corroboree. The sequence goes on along the minus strand of NC_086447.1, from coordinate 841,450,767 downwards.
CTGAAGTGTGGGCACAGGCCTGGAGGGCCTGAAGTGTGGGCACAGGCCTGGAGGGCCTGAAGTGTGGGCACAGACCGGAAGGCCTGAAGTGTGGGCGCAGGCTGGAGGCCTGGAGTGTGGGCACAGGCCGGAGGCCTGGAGTGTGGGCACAGGCCGGAGGCCTGGAGTGTGGGCACAGGCCGGAGGCCTGGAGTGTGGGCACAGGCCGGAGGCCTGGAGTGTGGGCACAGGCAGGAGGCCTGACTAACGTGGGCACAGACCGAGAGGGCCTGGTTATCCCCGCAGGCCTAGTGCCTGTCCCTGGTGCTCTAGGGTGGACTAAATATAAGTGTAGGTGGCCTAGAGCGGCCTACCTGTCTCGGTGGGAGAGGCTGCAGCGGGGAGCTTCGTTGGCTCTTTTGCTTTCCACACGCTGCAGCACTCTCCGCCGGACTTCCGCTGCTGGGCGCCTTCCTCCGTCGACGTCTTCTGGCCTCTTCAGCGGCCACCGGAGCTCTTCCGTCTGCTGTCCTCTTCTTCCGACGCGCTGCTTCTCCTCGTCCGGCTCTTCGCCGCTCTTCAGCGCGGCCTCCTTCCTCTCCGCGGTCCGGGCGGCGTCTTCAGCGCTCCTGTGCGCGGTCGTCTTCTTCGGCTCCCGCCCGGCGTCTGACGTCAGATGCCGGGGGCGGGGCCTGTGACGCGGCGAGTGCTGATTGGCTTGCCGCGCCCGCCTCTGATTGGCTGGCGCCCAGCGAGCCGTGATTGGCTCGCGGACGGCGCCGGATTTCAAATCCCGCCGCTGCTGTAAGTCTGGTGCAGGGAAAAGTCTAATCCCTGCACCGGACACCCGCCGCTGTTGCTTACTGACAGGCGCTAGGGACAGACACACTGTCCCAGCGCTGTCAGAGACGCCCTCCCGCAGGGGACACAGATCCCCTGCGTGCTGTAGCTGGGATGTCTCCTGGGGAACAGGACACATCTCCACAAAGGTACTGTGACAAAGATGTACAGATGTAGCCAAGGTCATCGTTGCTGTGATATACTCATCGTGGCAGCGATGTCACAGCAAGTGTGCCCGCGACTATGTGCGTACACACGTGCAAGCTATAGAATCCTATGGAGTGAATGCCGGCTGTGACCAGTCGCAGCCAGGCGTGTTTGCACTGTGCCACAATGCATATGCCTGTGTGTACGTATCCCGGCAGCGATGAGCATAGCTACATCTGTAGTTGCAGAAGATGACGGAAAAAACACCTTTTTCCTTTACCTGTAGGCTCTTTATAAGGCCAGCTCACTAGGTAAATTTCATAAATATTTTGCACATTTCATGACTATCTGCCAATGTGTACAGGGGAAAGATTAACCACTTAACTGACGAGTTTTTGGTTTACACTTTCCCAGCGACTACTATTGTCTCCTGGTTTTTAAACCTGCTTAAAAACTAGGAGACCCGGCCAGTGTACAGGTGGCCGACACTGTAGTATGTTGGCTGCGGAGACCAAAGCATGCGACCGTTCTCCAGTCTCGGCAGGCCAGCACACTATCAGCATAGCTGCGGTGCGCGATCCCGGAGGGATCCCAGCAGCATTTGCCATTGCTGCGGGATACAGCGGTGGCAGTGAGGATTGCTGTGGGGTTAGGCGGTGGAGAGCACGGTAGCAATGGCGGGAGGAGGCATGGGCATTGGTGCTCTTTACCTAAAATGCAGGGTTCAGCAGCAGCCGCGACTTCTCATTTCAAAAATGGCACCATAGCGTCATTTTTTAAATTCAATATGGCCGCGATTAGCCAATCGCAGCTCACTGGATCATTGCCACACCCCCTGGTGCCAGCTAATATGAGCCAGCGCAAGGCAGCGGGTGTCAGACAGGTGGAGGAGGAGCAAGGAAGAGCTCCTGAAGATGGAAGACTCCGGGGAAGTCCTGGGTGGATGTAAGCCATGCAAAAGAGCTAAAAGACCGCCGCCCACCAGGGGACAGTGCTGGTCAATATAGTATTTAAACTTACGGTGTATTGTGTTTACTGTGATATTTCTTTTGCATGGGAACTATAGGTGCCAGCGGGCCTGTAATGCCCCACCTGCTGGGACCTGTAGTTCTCTTTTAAAAGACACAATTTAAGCCCTGGACTTGGGTGCCCCGGATAGGGGGGACCCCCTTTTTTGGGGTGGTCCCTACTTCCCCAGGAATCCCCGGCCTGGGCTGACTAGTTAGGGGGATGGATGCTTCAGCCATGGGACCTTGTCAAGTGTGTCCCCTGGCTGTGGCATTACTCCCCTGCTAGTGGAGCTCGGTGCTGGTTCTGAAAATATGGGGGACCCCTAACTCATTTTGTTCCCCATATTTTTAGAACCAGAGCCAGCTCCAAGAACACGGTGCTGGTTCATTAAATACGGGGGACCCCCTACATGTTTTGTTCCCCATATTTTTTGGACCAGGGCTGACTCAAAGAACCCAGTGCTGGTTATGCCTTTTGGGGGGGACCTACATTTTATTTTAAAGAATATTAAAATGCTGTCCCAATCCCCCCTTGACCATTATAATGAAATACATTCATCGTTATATATCCCCCTTCTCCCACAGCCAAATTAATTTTTTCAGCAGAATTGGTCACAGATTGGTCTGCTGAAATATTGGACAGGTGTGTAGTGAGGATTGGCTGTAGAATCTGCGAGCAGGTCTGCAGTAAGATTGTATAAACAGTCTGCTCTGCAGTTTGATCTCCCGGGGATTGGACAGGTGTGTACACAGCTAAGGGGTATATAAAATAAAAGGATATCACTATACAGTCATCAACAAACTCATCCTTTAGCCCTCCTGATTTTGTTCACTAACCTCTCATGCCCCCCCCCCCCCCTCCCCCCCACCAAGCCCTCTATCTTGCTTTCCTGTATTAATGATACTTCTCTTATGTATTATCCTGATCATAGTTAACAGCTGTATTTGCATATTAAAAAGATTATATATGCTGTTCATATATACGCTCTCTTTAATAACAGGCTTATTATTGTAATAGTTTTGTATGATAAAACATGGGAACTAAAGGTAGAATTAGAAAATACAGATGAATCGCAGGTGGGGGCGAGTGACGTGCCTAGGCGTGTCTGCGCCTCAGCCCGTCGCCGAGTGTACACAGACGCTCCCATTCAAAGTGAATGGGGTGTGTGCGCATCTACGACGGACGTGCATTCCATTTGTTCCCGGCAGTGCACCCCGGTCCCCACGGGGCACACCTAGTAGCAGTCGAAGCCACGATTAGCCTAGCTCCATCTTTATATACAGTATTTCAGGTGAAAAACTAAAACACAGGTTCTCAAACACGGCCTCAGGGCTCCGAACAGTGCATGTTTTCCAGGTCTCCTCACAGAATCATAAATGAAATAATTAGCTCCACCTTTTAAATCTTTTAGATCATGGGTCTTCAACCTGCGGCCCTCCAGCTGCTGTGGAACTACATATCCCAACATGCCCTGCCACAGTTTTGCTATTAAGGTATGCTAAAACTGTAAAAAACAAAGTTTCCCCAGCGCAAATCATAGGGACCTGACTTAACTCACGGACTAATTTTTTCCTCCCCTGTACGTTCAATCATTATGTCATTTCCTGGGAGTGTTATTTCTGTGTCACAATGCGTTCCACAGTAGGAGGTACTTCCTATGTATGCGTTCCAAAGAACGGTTCCTCAATTCATCTAGTCTTTTTTCGTCTAAGGAACATTGTAATTTCTTCTCCTTTAACTTCTTTACAATTTACAACAAAAAACATAAAACAGTGCATAAAAAATAAAAAAAATAAAAAATAATAAATAATAAGTATATTCTAAAACCTTGCTAGAATGCAGGTGGACACTAAATATTCACGAAAAACGTAGGGGTCCATAAACATCAAACCCCCTACTCTATATTCTAAATTTATAATGAGCCCGCTAATTAAAATAATCCATATTAAAATAATGTTAATAATCTACCCCATCCTAACATAGGAAGGGTATAAGATCAAAATCAACATTTAGTCCCTTAGGGGTGAGGGTACCCATGTGATAGATCAGTCTGGTCTCTTCTTTAATTAACTGTTCCTCTTATATAAAAATCCTTTGAAGACCACCCTGATGCGGAGTTCCCACTAATCACTGGGAGAGGAAGTAAGCCGCTAAAAAGTGCATTTCTCCTCCTTTTTTTTTGTGGCAGCTACTATATCGAGTGTGTATATATCCACTAGAACTGAACCTTGTGGTATTTGACCACTATACACACATATAATTATATGTTGTTTGTAGTTTGTTTCTGTCTATGTTTACCGGTAATAGGTTGTTCACACTTAGATAATTTTTTATGCATGTTTTATGCTAACATTCATTTTTAATTAATAAAACATTTTTTGGACAATTAAAGTCTTTTAGTGTCTATTATCCTATGATTTGCGCTGGGGAAACTTTGTTTTTTATTTCTTTGAATTTGTATCAGTGGAGTTAGGTAGTGGCTTCATTCCCTTCAGCGGCATTTCTGGATTAACTTGCCTTCCTTTAGCGCAGTGTCACCATCCCTTTATGTTTGTACATATGCTAAAACTGTGGCAGGGCATGTAGGGATGTGTAGTTCTACAGCAGCTGGAGGGCCACAGGTTGAAGACCTAGGTTTTAGATCTTTTTAAATGTCTCAGTGGGTAATGACTACACATGTGCACCTGCAGGGTGACCTGGAAACCGTGAACTCTTTGGAGTCCTGAGGACTGAGTTTGAGAACCACTGAACTAAAAGGATAATTATGAAATACTGTATGGAAAAGAAAATATTTTGATCTTTGGAGAATCCTGTTTCAAGAGACAGAAGCATCTATACAAATAAGACAGCTACAGTATAACTGGGGGCATTACAGGTATCAGCGCAGAGACGGAGATATAGAAGTGTCCTTTTTACTCTAAACAGAGCAGCGAGTGACATGGGGGGGAGGTCTACATTGAAGCTGGGCAGTTTCTGATCAGAAGCAAAGGGACCATTAAAAAAGTGGTTGGAAAAGTAGGACAAAAAGCAGAAGAAAGGATAAAATTAGTAGAGAACCACAAAAAAAAAAAAAAAAAGAAATAAAAGAAAAGGTGCTTAGGATGACTAGATGTTTTCAGAGTCACCTCCAAGTGATGTAAAGAAATATGAACTAAGGTTTATCCCGCACCAGACTGGAATATAGGTTTTTAATTAGAAAAAAAACCAACTAACAAAAATAGAACCCTATGGATGGCTATCCGTTATGTTGGACGTGCTCCAGGAATAATGTAACGAGTACACAGTTAATCGATGTATGTGGTAGAACCCACAATTCACCGACAAAAGAAAATTCCTTTGTTTGGAGCACTCTTTTGTATGATGTTAAATAAAGTGATGAAATGATTGTTTAAAAGTTAAAACATAACTTTTATTGTTCAATATTTGACTATAAAATACATGGGGTTATTTTATTCAAAATAAAAATAAGTGAATTCCCCAGAGAATGTGATACTGGACGTAAAATTCGTCCTTGTTGCAAAATAAATCAGAGTAAGATGTGCTCATTAAATTTGAGCATCTTGCTCACACATAGCTAAAAGGGACAGTAATCTGTCTAGGTCCTAGCAGACGGTATACATAATATATAGTGCATCACTGGATTCTGTGGCTGAACATGATCTATGCATTTGAATTCGAGTATCTTTCTCTCTCTTAACTCAAAAGACCGTAATCTGTCTAGTTTCTGACAGGCAACGTTTTAAAATACATTATACATCATTGGATTGGCATAATTCCTCTGTTATGTCTCTAATGTGAGTATGGCACAATAAACATGATGGACACATACTTAGTTCTCTTCCATGTAGAAAAACTTATGCAGCTGTAACCATTCCCAGAAATGGAACATATAAACTGCCCACCAGGATAACTGAGTATTCCAAGGCACTTCAGTTCACAAAATGAACTTGCAGCCTGAATGAGCACAATTGTAACAACCTGGAGTAAGTGTCCAATTGATAATGTAACAAAGTATATGTACAAAAAGGCTACTGTATAAGGTATCTGAAACAGTTTGACAGTATCTGATAAGATGGCTACTGTATTTATACAGAGGCAAACAACAGATTTCCATAAATCACACAAATCAAAACAATATTGCCCTTATATGCAGTGTGTATAGTCACTATATGAATGCCCTGTAAGTAGCCACTTATGTACAAATGGGGTTGTTACCTTGTGCTGTAATTGAGACTGTGAAACAGAAGGAAGAAAGAATTGGACACTCTAGTTCACAGGTTCTCAAACTCGGTCCTCAGGACCCCACACAGTGCATGTTTTGCAGGTCTCCTCACAGAATTGCAAGTGAAATAATTAGCTTCACCTGTGGACCTTTTAAAATGTGTCTGTGAGTAATTAATACACCTGTGCACTTGCTGGGTTACCTGCAAAACATGCACTGTGTGGGGTCCTGAGGACCGAGTTTGAGAACCCCTGCTCTAGTTCACTATTCTCATCTGCTGTCTGACCTCATCCCTGAGCGGAGGACAGATGAGAATGAGAGCGTGAGCTGTGCCCAGAAAAATAAAGAGACGGACAATGGCCTGTATGCCCTTCGCGGTGTTAGGTGTACCCTGATGCCTGACAGGCCTTGCAGGGTCCAGATGCGCCACTGGGAAATAGGCCAAGGTGCGTATGGAAACAGAAAGAGAGGGGAGAAAAAGAAAAAGGGGAGGGGGAAGGGAAGTAAAAGAAAATCAAATCAACCTTAAATAATTAAGCTGTCCTTGTATATAATTGCAGCAGTCAGTGTGCTGATTAGGACATTAAAGTAATTGGAGAAAGAATGGATCCCCAATGCAAGATTCCTTATGTTGGAGATATTTAATCAATGATAGTGGAGGATAACAAATACAGTATAGGGAACGATCTGGTATTGATAGCTATGGGAATTGTTAACAGAAAAGAAAAGGAGAAAAAGAAAAACGGGGGAAAGGCAAAAAAACAGTGGGCACTCCAGTCCGCTAATCCCTACTGCTGTCTGACCTTATCAGAGAGCTGAGGACAGATGAGTGGGACCGCGGGCTGTGCCGTAGAAGAAAAAGAGAAGGCGGCGGCTCGTGATCCCGTTGCGGTGTTAGGCGGACCCTGATGCCAGCGGCCTTGCAGGGTCTGGATACGCCACCGGGGCCAGAGTCACCGTCCGAGGAAGAAAGAAGAGAAGAGAGCAGTGGAGAAATACCGATCTCAGCTGTGCTGTGTAAATAAATATGTTAATACCCCATAGGCAAACGCCTATGGAAAGTCGCTCACATTATGACAACAATAGCAATGGTATGTGATATAATTACTAGAGCTGCCACCACATCATGCAGTTTAAGGTACTTCTATCAAGTTTGCTGTGTGTGTAGATCTCAGTCCTCAATCAGTGCACTAGACCAGAGAATAGCTACCAGGAAGAAGAGACAGGAGCCTAACCATGAGGTGGGAGAATGTGTGCTTAGAAAGTGCAGTACTGGTTCTATTATGTTTGTGGATTTATTTATTATGGTATGTTTAACCTTTTCCTGACCACTTATACTGTGATACAGCCTACAGTATACTATAGACCATCTATCAGTGTTAAATATTAATACTGTATTCCATACGGTATCCAGTGTATAAAAAGACCAATGTGTACATTAATGTCCAGGGTCGATACTAGGTTCTTCTACTGCTCCCCCAAACTCTGGCACTTGCTCCAATGTTCTGCAGAGTAGGAGATTGTGGACTGCATTTGAAACCCCCATCTACAAATCCTGCAGTTGCCACTGTACACACATACTGTATGCTGGATAATGAGCTCAAGATGACACATCTCCCACCTACTACTGGGGTATAAATATGTTTTTGATTGTGGATCTCTTCTAATTGTATTCATTATTGATCATATACTGTATTATTATTATTATTATTATTATTATTATATTTTATTTTTAAGGCGCCACAAGTGTTTTGCAGTACCGTAAAAAGGACAGTACAGGGAGACAAAACTGAGCATTACAGTAAATAAATAACAAAAATAGAGTACAGGTAACAAAGAGCACCACACTTTTCCAAAAATAATACAGCTAAGATGTAGGTAGCGAGGGAGTAATCATCGTACTAGTTGGGGCTGGCGGCCATAGATAGAGATCAGCCTTTACCAGCAGGAGAAAAAGCGGGTATAGATGGTCACTGAGTAGCCGAGAGCTGCAAGTGAAATGTGTCGAGAAGAGGGCTTTGACAACACTGTATGTTGTCATTGATATTTTTATGAATTAACCAGTTATTTATTTTTATTATATGGTTTGTGATAAGTGTTTAATAAAGTGTGGTACATTTTCTATGCAGATGGTGTAATATAATTCACAAAGCTTGGCACCACTCTTATTATAATATTGCGCTCTTAGGGCATAAAATATTTATAGTATATGACCTACTTTCTCAGTATAGGCAAAGGTTCACTTATTAACAAAATAAACAATAAACAGTGAAAAAGTAAGAAAAAGGTCAGCAAATCAAATTGTGTCAGCTTCCCCTATAGATTGTAAGCATGCGAGCAGGGCCTTCCTACCTCTATGACTGTTTGTTATTACCCAGTTTTATTTTGTCATTGTTGTTTCCAATTGTAAAGCGCAACGGAATTTGCTGTGCTATATAAGAAACTGTTAATAAATAAATAATAAAATTCATAATTGAAACTATCGTTGTGCCTTGTGTTGTATTTATGATTTGCATACATAAAATAATGCATGTCTTTGTATGTTTAGAGAATTATATTATGTTTTATTTTATTTCTTTAATTTACAGAAAATTAATTTAAAAGTCTGGGAAATCTATAAGTACCCTAAAGTTACACAAAATGTACATTTTAAAATCCCACAAGAACCATTCTTCATTTAATTAAGAATATAATGACTAATTATTATTATTTTTTGTGTAATCTGTCCTTTATTACCACTGATTTCCTACTACCTTTATGCCTAAACACAAAACAAAATATAGTTGAACCATTCTTCATTTAATTAAGAATATAATGACTAATTATTATTATTTTTTGTGTGTGTGTAATCTGTCCTTTATTACCGCTGATTTCCTACTACCTTTATGCCTAAACACAAAACAAAATATAGTTGAAGGTTAGTTTCACATTTCATGTTGCCTCGAATAGTTTATAAGGGTTTACATTTAATACACTGTTTAATAACACTAATTGTATGCATTGTTCACAGATAATGGATGACAATATTTGTATAACATAATCCCATGTTCCCTAACAATATCCTTTCCATTTTGCATGAAAACACATTGAAATTAACTTTAGCTTTTAATTCATTTTGTATGAGCTTGCTCAATACAGGATTATCTACGGTATATAAGCATATTCTTGAAATACAATACCTGCACAAAAGTAAAGCGGTTAGTACACAATAGTCTTTTCTCTTTTTCTTTTTCTAAACATAATAAAGTATTTTGTTTTTCCTGGACGTTACATTTCATAAGGCAAAAAATTCAATATAAAATTAGAAATATATATTTGATATTTCAAGTAAATTAAAAATGTTGGTCACAAAATGGGTATACATCCCTGTAAAAATTTAAAAAAAGTGCTCACAAAAATAGCATATTCCCACCCAAATGCAGAGCTCGTACTGAGTTCCAGCACCCAACGCTGTATTATTATTATTGTAAGGCGGTACAATTGACCGCCTAGGGGTTGCCTACAGTAATGCATAGTCAAAATGCAGTCTGATTGTATCTACACTTATGACTGGAGATACAGAACTCGGGTGAGAAGGGGCATTCTCTCTCTTAGGCAAAGTTCAGTATCCAAAAACTAGTGATGAGCGGGTTCGGTTTGTGAGGATCCGAACCCCCCCGAACTTCACCCTTTTTACACGGGTCCGAGGCAGACTAGGATCCTCCCGCCTTGCTCGGTTAACCCGAGCGCGCCCGAACGTCATCATCCCGCGGTCGGATTCTCGCGAGATTCGTATTCTTTATAAGGAGCCGCGCGTCGCCGCCATTTTTCACTCGTGCATTGGAGATAATTGTGAGAGGACGTGGCTGGCGTCCTCTCAGTTTCTATGTTCAGTGGGCTGCAAATTGTGCTGCAAATATCTGTGCTCAGTGTGCTGCAAGTGCAAATATCTACGTTCTCTGCCTGAAAAACGCTCCATATCTGACTGTGCTCAGTGTGCTGCAAATATCTGTGCTCAGTGTGCTAATTGCTTTATTGTGGGGACTGGGGACCAGCAGTATTATATAGTAGGAGGACAGTGCAGAGTTTTGCTGACCAGTGACCAGTGACCACCAGTATTATACGTTCTCTGCCTGAAAAACGCTCCATATCTGTGCTGCATTGTAGTATATAGTAGGAGGACAGTGCAGAATTTTGCTGACCACCAGTATAACTATATATATATAGCAGTACGGTACAGTAGTCCACTGCTCTACCTACCTCTGTGTCGTCAAGTATACTATCCATCCATACCTGTGGTGCATTTCAGTTTTGCACAGTTTGCTGACCACCAGTATATACTATATAGCAGTACGGTACAGAAGGCCACTGCTCTACCTACCTCTGTGTCGTCAAGTATACTATCCATCCATACCTGTGGTGCATTTCAGTTTTGCACAGTTTGCTGACCACCAGTAAATACTATATAGCAGTACGGTACAGAAGGCCACTGCTCTACCTACCTCTGTGTCGTCAAGTATACTATCCATCCATACCTGTGGTACATTTCAGTTTTGCACAGTTTGCTGACCACCAGTATATAATGTATAGCAGTACGGTACAGTAGGCCACTGCTCTACCTACCTCTGTGTCGTCAAGTATACTATCCATCCATACCTGTGGTGCATTTCAGTTTTGCACAGTTTGCTGACCACCAGTATATACTATATAGCAGTACGGTACAGTAGGCCACTGCTCTACCTACCTCTGTGTCGTCAAGTATACTATCCATCCATACCTGTGGTGCATTTCAGTTGTGCGCAGTATATATAGTAGTAGGCCATTGCTATTGATATATTACTGGCATATAATTCCACACATTAAAAAATGGAGAACAAAAATGTGGAGGGTAAAATAGGGAAAGATCAAGATCCACTTCCACCTCGTGCTGAAGCTGGTGCCACTAGTCATGGCCGAGACGATGAAATGCCATCAACGTCGTCTGCCAAGGCCGATGCCCAATGTCATAGTAGAGAGCATGTAAAATAAAAAAAAATAAAGCTCAGTAAAATGACCCAAAAATCAAAATCATCTGAGGAGAAGCGTAAACTTGCCAATGTGCCATTTACGAGACGGAGTGGCAAGGAACGGCTGAGGGCCTGGCCTATGTTCAAGGCTAGTGGTTCAGCTACACCTGAGGATGGAAGCACTCATCCTCCTGCTAGAAAACTTAAAAGAGTTAAGATGGCAAAAGCACAGCAAAGAACTGTGCGTTCTTCTAAATCACAAATCCCCAAGGAGAGTCCAATTGTGTCGGTTGCGATGCCTGACCTTCCCAACACTGGACGGGAAGAGGTTGCGCCTTCCACCATTTGCACGCCCCCTGCAAGTGCTGGAAGGAGCACCCGCAGTCCAGTGCCTGATAGTCAAATTGAAGATGTCACTGTTGAAGTACACCAGGATGAGGATATGGGTGTTGCTGAAGCTGGGGAGGAAATTGACAAGGAGGATTCTGATGGCGAGGTGGTTTGTTTAAGTCAGGCACCCGAGGAGACACTGTTGTCCGTGGGACGAATATGGCCATTGACATGCCTGGTCAAAATACAAAAAAAATTGCCCCTTCGGTGTGGAATTATTTCAACAGAAATGCGGACAACAGGTGTCAAGCCGTGTGCTGCCTTTGTCAAGCTGTAATAAGTAGGGGTAAGGATGTTAACCACCTAGAAACATCCTCCCTTATACGTCACCTGGACCGATTTCATCAGAAGTCAGTGACAAGTTCAAAAACATTGGATGACAGCGGAAGCAGTCCACTGACCACTAAATCCCTTCCTCTTGTAACCAAGCTCCTGCAAACCACACCACCAACTCCCTCAGTGTCAATTTCCTCCTTACACAGGAAAGCCAATAGTCCTGCAGGCCATATCACTGTCAAGTCTGACGAGTCCTCTCCTGCCTGGGATTCCTCCGATGCATCCTTGAGTGTAACGCCTACTGCTGCTGGCGCTGCTGTTGTTGCTGCTGGGAGTCGATCGTCATCCCAGAGGGGAAGTCGGAAGACCACTTGTACAACTTCCAGTAAGCAAATGACTGTCCAACAGTCCTTTGCGAGGAAGATGAAATATCACAGCAGTCATCCTGCTGCAAAGCGGTTAACTCAGGCCTTGGCAGCCTGGATGGTGAGAAACGTGTTTCCGGTATCCATCGTTAATTCACAGGGAACTAGAGACTTGATTGAGGTACTGTGTCCCCGGTACCAAATACCATCTAGGTTCCATTTCTCTAGGCAGGCGATACCGAAAATATAGTTACAAAAAAGAGAAAGATAGTAGCATTATGGTGCACTACGTCGATTAGGGTTACACAATCAATATCATATATATCTATAATGAATATATCTGATTAAATATTTATTCCCCACCTACAACCTCACTCTGGTTTAATCATAAATTATAAAACATAACTTTTAATGTGTATAAAGAGTTAATAAATCCCCATCTATCAAAGCTAAAAAGGCGAAATATTAAAAGATAGCTATAAAGTAAGAAAAAAGATATTAAAATCAATAGCACCGGGATGTAAATAAGCGCTCCTGCTAATTGCTTTAATTATTGATTCAAAATATCAGTAAATCTACTGTCATTCACAATACTAATGTATTAAACTCTGTTAATCACTGTAATATCAACCTAAATGTTCACCTACAAGATTAATTAGGATGTACATAAATCAGTCTTTTGGCAGTCTTAATTTTTGATAATGACTGCTATCAGGAATCAAATTCTTAATATCAATCTTGTGCTGTCAGTCTGGGTATAACTGCTCATCAGATTGTAACACTGGCAAGTAATTAGAAACTGCTATGCAGATCTAATTCAAAAATCATCTGTATACAGATATAGCCCTATTGCATTTTGGCACAGCAGAATTTTGCCCACTTAGATTGTTAATAGTTGTTTCAGTGTGAGCAATTAGTTAATAGCATTCCCTCCTAGGGTGTCTCACTGAATTATTGCCGCGTTGCCCAGAGCAGGCGACGTAGTTTCAGTGTAAATACAAATGCTCATCACAATTTGCAGATAGCGAGTGATCAAACTTAGCTCTGCGGCTATGATTAAACCGTCATCTGATCTATGATCTCTACAATATGTCCCCACACTGGCCAGTATATATACATCCGTATCCCTGTTAATATTAATCACAGTAACACTGTATCTTTCTGGGTCTAATTCTCACGGTGTCAGCACTAAAATCCAGCCTCATAAATGTGTTGCTCAGATTACCTCAACAATACACACTTCATATGTTCCTGATGTATGGAGTTCAATACTGTTTTTATAATACATGTGTACACAGTTTTAATATACTGTTAAGGGCAGCCAATAGTGGTCATCCTAAGGTTTGGATACATTCTGAACACAATTCTTACATTGATTGATACTAGTAGTTACAATATGAACGGGCCGTTAATAGCGCTCCGTGACAGGGCGTCTCGCTGACTTGATTACCACACTGCCCAGACAAGAGTATATATTAGAGAAAGTAGCTGCACTACTCCTCAAACCAGTTTAACAATATAGTCTGTGGTCTAAGTGCATTCATTTATACAGCCTCGATTAGTCTCACAGGACATATAATACAACAGTAACGCCTAATAATATGTGATCTTAATATAAAAGTGATTTGACAGTAACACAGGAGTGCCCGCTTTACTCCCGGCATATCACTCCGATGCGCATTTCACCTGTGGCTTAATCATGGAGCCCAAAAAAATTGATCACTCACTATCTGCAAATTGTGATGAGCATTTGTATTTACACTGAAACTACGTCGCCTGCTCTGGGCAACGCGGCAATAATTCAGTGAGACACCCTAGGAGGGAATGCTATTAACTAATTGCTCACACTGAAACAACGATTAACAATCTAAGTGGGCAAAATTCTGCTGTGCCAAAATGCAATAGGGCTATATCTGTATACAGATGATTTTTGAATTAGAGCTGCACAGCAGTTTCTAATTACTTGCCAGTGTTACAATCTGATGAGCAGTTATACCCAGACTGACAGCACAAGATTGATATTAAGAATTTGATTCCTGATAGCAGTCATTATCAAAAATTAAGACTGCCAAAAGACTGATTTATGTACATCCTAATTAATCTTGTAGGTGAACATTTAGGTTGATATTACAGTGATTAACAGAGTTTAATACATTAGTATTGTGAATGACAGTAGATTTACTGATATTTTGAATCAATAATTAAAGTAATTAGCAGGAGCGCTTATTTACATCCCGGTGCTATTGATTTTAATATCTTTTTTCTTACTTTATATCTATCTTTTAATATTTCGCCTTTTTAGCTTTGATAGAAGGGGATTTATTAATTCTTTATACACATTAAAAGTTATGTTTTATAATTTATGATTAAACCAGAGTGAGGTTGTAGGTGGGGAATAAATATTTAATCAGATATATTCATTACAGATATATATGATATTGATTGTGTAACCCTAATCGACGTAGTGCACCATAATGCTACTATCTTTCTCTTTTTTGTAACTCAATCGTTTAATAAGTAGCAGGTAGCACGCCTCCATTTATGGTGACAATATCTTGTGGGCCGACATTGTGAATGTGAGGTAACCGTCGAACTGAACCTGTGCGGGAACATCTGTTTGTTTACTGTGATACCGAAAATATACACAGACGTCAGAAAAAGAGTCACCAGTGTCCTAAAAAATGCAGTTGTACCCAATGTCCACTTAACCACGGACATGTGGACATGTGGACAAGTGGAGCAGGGCAGACTCAGGACTATATGACTGTGACAGCCCACTGGGTAGATGTATTGCCTCCCGCAGCAAGAACAGCTGCGGCGGCACCAGTAGCAGCATCTCGCAAACGCCAACTCGCAAACGCCAACTCGTTCCTAGGCAGGCAACGCTTTGTATCACCGCTTTCCATAAGAGGCACAAAGCTGACAATCTCTTACGGAAACTGAGGAACATCATCGCAGAATGGCTTACCCCAATTGGACTCTCCTGGGCATTTGTGACATCGGACAAAGCCACCAATATTGTGCGTGCATTACATCTGGGCAAATTCCAGCACGTCCCATGTTTTGCACATACATTGAATTTGGTGGTGCAAAATTATTTAAAAAACGACAGGGGCGTGCAAGAGATGCTGTCGGTGGCCCGAAGAATTGCGGGCCACTTTCGGCATTCAGCCACCGCGTGCCGAAGACTGGAGCACCAGCAAACAGTCCTGAACCTGCCCTGCCATCATCTGAAGCAAGAGGTGGTAACGAGGTGGAATTCAACCCTCGATATGCTTCAGAGGATGGAGGAGCAGCAAAAGGCCATTCAAGCCTATACATCTGCCTACGATATAGGCAAAGGAGGGGGAATGCACCTGACTCAAGCGCAGTGGAGAATGATTTCAACATTGTGCAAGGTTCTGCAACCCTTTGAACTTGCCACACGTGAAGTCAGTTCAGACACTGCCAGCCTGAGTCAGGTCATTCCCCTCATCAGGCTTTTGCAGAAGAAGCTGGAGACATTGAAGGAGGAGCTAAAACAGGGTGATTCCACTAGGCATGTGGGACTTGTGGATGGAGCCCTTAATTCGCTTAACCAGGATTCACGGGTGGTCAATCTGTTGAAATCAGAGCACTACATTTTGGCCACTGTGCTCGATCCTAGATTTAAAACCTACGTTGTATCTCTCTTTCCGGCAGACACAAGTCTGCAGAGGTTCAAAGACCTGCTGGTGAGAAAATTGTCAAGTCAAGCGGAACGTGACCCGTCAACAGCTCCTCCTTCACATTCTCCCGCAACTGGGGGTGCCAGGAAAAGGCTAAGAATTCCGAGCCCACCCGCTGGCGGTGATGCAGGGCAGTCTGGAGCGAGTGCTGACATCTGGTCAGGACTGAAGGACCTGCCAACGATTACTGGCATGTCGTCTACTGTCACTGCATATGATTCTGTCACCATTGAAAGAATGGTGGAGGATTATATGAGTGACCGCATCCAAGTAGGCACATCAGACAGTCCGTACGTATACTGGCAGGAAAAAGAGGCAATTTGGAGGCCCTTGCACAAACTGGCTTTATTTTACCTAAGTTGCTCCCCCTCCAGTGAAAGAGTGTTTAGTGCAGCCGCTCACCTTGTCAGCAATCGGCGTACGAGGTTACTTCCAGAAAATGTGGAGAAGATGATGTTCATCAAAATGAATTATAATCAATTCCTCCGTGGAGACATTCACCAGCAATTGCCTCCAGAAAGTATACAGGGACCTGAGATGGTGAATTCCAGTGGGGACGAATTAATAATATGTGAGGAGGGGGATGTACACAGTGAAAGGGGTGAGGAATCGGACGATGAGGAGAAGGTGGACATCTTGCCTCTGTAGAGCCAGTTTGTGTAAGGAGAGATTGATTGCTTCTTTTTTGGTGGGGGCCACAACCAACCAGTAATTTCAGTCACAGTCGTGTGGCAGACCCTGTCGCTGAAATGATGGGTTTGTTAAAGTGTGCATGTCCTGTTTATACAACATAAGGGTGGGTGGGAGGGCCCAAGGACAATTCCATCTTGCACATCTTTTTCTTTCATTTTTCTTTGCATAATGCGCTGTTTGGGGACTATTTTTTTGAAGTGCCATCCTGCCTGACACTGCAGTGCCACTCGTAGATGGGCCAGGTGTTTGTGTCGGCCACTTGTGTCGCTTAGCTTAGCCATCCAGCGACCTTGGTGCACCTCTTTTTTTTCTTTGCATCATGTGCTGTTTGGGGACTATTTTTTTAATCTGCCATCCTGTCTAACACTGCAGTGCCACTCCTAGATGGGCCAGGTGTTTGTGTCGGCCACTTGGGTAGCTTAGCTTAGCCATCCAGCGACCTTGGTGCACCTCTTTTTTTCTTTGCATCATGTGCTGTTTGGGGACTATTTTTTAAATCTGCCATCCTGTCTCACACTGCAGTGCCACTCCTAGATGGGCCAGGTGTTTGTGTCAGTCACTTGGGTTGCTTAGCTTAGTCAAACAGCTACCTCATTGCACCTCTTTTTTTCTTTGCATCATGTGCTGTTTGGGGACTATTTTTTTGAAGTGCCATCCTGTCTGACACTGCAGTGCCACTCCTAGATGGGCCAGGTGTTTGTGTCGGCCTCTTGGGTCGCTTAGCTTAGTCATCCAGCAACCTTGGTGCAAATTTTAGGACTAAAAATAATATTGTGAGGTGTGAGGTGTTCAGAATAGACTGAAAATGAGTGGAAATTATGGTTATTGAGGTTAATAATACTATGGGATCAAAATGCCCCCCAAATTCTATGATTTTAAGCTGTTTTTGAGGGTTTTTTTGTAAAAAAAATACCCGAATCCAAAACACACCCGAATCCGACAAAAATTTTTCAAGGAGATTTTGCCAAAACGTGTCCGAATCCAAAACACGGCCTCGGAACCGAATCCAAAACCAAAACACAAAACCCGAAAAATTTCCGGTGCACATCACTACTAAAAACTAATAAATATTTACACATCTCATCAATAAATGATCAGACGTCACACGGTCAGGTCTTAAAAGTACAGTTGAACCTGGGGTCTCTTGTCGCACTAGAATACAGGCAAACCTATCAATGAGCAAACACAACCCATTATCCTAGGGGGGCCAGTTGTAATGACTTTATACACCTTTATCATTTGGTTCCATCTGATTGGGAATAGTGCCCCAACACTAAGGGTGTGTACACACGGTGAGATCCTTGCTATGCCCGATTTTCACTTGCGATTTCCCTTGAACTCCCCGGAGCCCAGATAGCACAGATTTTGACTAACTTTTCTTGAGATACGGACTATGCAAGGATTGACTTGCCTGCACAGTCTATTTTTTCTTGCGATGCCAACCTGGCGGGACCGCGCATCGGGATCGAATCGGGATCGCAAGGTGACTTTCACCTTGCGATCTGCACTTACTTTCTTGCGATTTTGACTATATAGTCAAAATTGAAAGAAAATATCTCACCGTGTGTACACACTAGTGATGTGCACCGGAAATTTTTCGGGTTTTGTGTTTTGGTTTTGTATTCGGTTCCGCGGCCGTGTTTTGGATTCGGACGCGTTTTGGCAAAACCTCCCTGAAAATGTTTTGTCGGATTCGGGTGTGTTTTGGATTCGGGTGTTTTTTTACAAAAAACCCTCAAAAACAGCTTAAATCATAGAATTTGGGGGTCATTTTGATCCCATAGTATTATTAACCTCAATAACCATAATTTCCACTAATTTTCAGTCTATTCTTAACACCTCACACCTCACAATATTATTTTTAGTCCTAAAATTTGCACCGAGGTCGCTGGATGACTAAGCTAAGCGACCCAAGTGGCCGACACAAACACCTGGCCCATCTAGGAGTGGCACTGCAGTGTCAGACAGGATGGCACTTCAAAAAAATAGTCCCCAAACAGCACATGATGCAAAGAAAAAAAGAGGCGCAATGAGGTAGCTGTGTGACTAAGCTAAGCGACCCAAGTGGCCGACACAAACACCTGGCCCATCTAGGAGTGGCACTGCAGTGTCAGGCAGGATGGCACTTCAAAAAAATAGTCCCCAAACAGCACATGATGCAAAGAAAAAAAGAGGCGCAATGAGGTAGCTGTGTGACTAAGCTAAGCGACCCAAGTGGCCGGCACAAACACCTGGCCCATCTAGGAGTGACACTGCAGTGTCAGGCAGGATGGCACTTCAAAAAAATAGTCCCCAAACAGCACATGATGCAAAGAAAAAAAGAGGCGCAATGAGGTAGCTGTGTGACTAAGCTAAGCGACCCAAGTGGCCGACACAAACACCTGGCCCATCTAGGAGTGGCACTGCAGTTTTCTAGCAAGAGGATGAGTGCTTCCATCCTCATGTGAAGCTGAACCACTAGCCATGAACATAGGCCAGGGCCTCAGCCGTTCCTTGCCACTCCGTGTCATAAATGGCATATTGGCAAGTTTACGCTTCTCCTCAGACGCTTTTAATTTTGATTTTTGGGTCATTTTACTGAACTTTTGTGTTTTGGATTTTACATGCTCTCTACTATAACATTGGGCATCGGCCTTGGCAGACGACGTTGATGGCATTTCATCGTCTCGGCCATGACTAGTGGCAGCAGCTTCAGCACGAGGTGGAAGTGGATCTTGATCTTTCCCTATTTTACCCTCCACATTTTTGTTCTCCATTTTTTAACGTGTGGAATTATATGCCATCACTAGTATCAATAGCAATGGCCTACTACTATATATACTGCGCACAACTGAAATGCACCACAGGTATGGATGGATAGTATACTTGACAACACAGAGGTAGGTAGAGCAGTGGCCTACTGTACCGTACTGATATATATTATATACTGGTGGTCAGCAAACTGTGCAAAACTGAAATGCACCACAGGTATGGATGGATAGTATACTTGACGACACAGAGGTAGGTAGAACAGTGGCCTACTGTACCGCACTGCTATATATTATATACTGGTGGACAGAAAACTGTGCAAAACTGAAATGCACCACAGGTATGGATGGATAGTAAACTTGATGACACAGAGGTAGGTAGAGCAGTGGCCTTCTGTACCGTACTGCTATATATTATATACTGGTGGTCAGCAAACTGTGCAAAACTGAAATGCACCACAGGTATGGATGGATAGTATACTTGACGACACAGAGGTAGGTAGAGCAGTGGCCTTCTGTACCGTACTCCTATATATTATATACTGGTGGTCAGCAAAATTATGCACTGTACTCCTACTACATACTACAATGCAGCACAGATATGGAGCGTTTTTCAGGCAGAGAACGTATAATACTGGTGGTCACTGGTCAGCAAAACTCTGCACTGTACTCCTCCTATACAATATACTGGTGGTACCCAGTCCCCACAATAAAGCAGTGTGAGCACAGATATATGCAGCACACTGAGCACAAATATGGAGCGTTTTTCAGGCAGACAACGTATAATACTGGTGATCACTGGTCAGCAAAACTCTGCACTGTACTCCTCCTATACAATATACTGGTGGTCCCCAGTCCCCACAATAAAGCAGTGTGAGCACAGATATATGCAGCACACTGAGCACAGATATGGAGCGTTTTTCAGGCAGACAACGTATAATACTGGTGGTCACTGGTCAGCAAAACTCTGCACTGTACTCCTCCTATACAATATACTGGTGGTCCCCAGTCCCCACAATAAAGCAGTGTGAGCACAGATATATGCAGCACACTGAGCACAAATATGGAGCCTTTTTCAGGCAGACAACGTATAATACTGGTGATCACTGGTCAGCAAAACTCTGCACTGTACTCCTCCTATATAATATACTGGTGGTCCCCAGTACCCACAATAAAGCAGTGTGTGCACAGATATATGCAGCACACTGAGCACAGATATGGAGCGTTTTTCAGGCAGACAACGTATACTGGTGGTCACTGGTCAGCAAAACTCTGCACTGTACTCCTCCTATAATACTGCTGGTCCCCAGTCCCCACAATAAAGCAGTGTGAGCACAGATATATGCAGCACACTGAGCACAGATATGGAGTGTTTTTCAGGCAGACAACGTATAATACTGGTGGTCACTGGTCAGCAAAACTCTGCACTGTACTCCTCCTATAATACTGCTGGTCCCCAGAATAAAGATATGCAGCCCCCTGAAACAAAGTGAGAGGACGCCAGCCACGTCCTCTCACTATCATTTCCAAGTGAAAAATGGCGGCGACGCGCGGCTCCTTATATAGAATCCGAATCTCGCGAGAATCCGACAGCGGGATGATGACGTTCGGGCGCGCTCGGGTTAACCGAGCCATACGGGAGAATACGAGTATGCCTCGGACCTGTGTAAAATGGGTGAAGTTCGGGGGGGTTCGGTTTCCGAGGAACCGAACCCGCTCATCTCTAGTACACACCCTTAGTCTCTACAGTATATTTTGGCTCATAACAAACAAAGGGCCTAATTCAGACCTGATCGCAACAGCAAAATCTTACTCTAATGGACAAAGCCATGTGCACTGCAGGTGGGACAGGTGTAACGTGCAGAGAGAGTTAGATTTGGGTGGGTTATATTGTTTCTGTGCAGGGTAAATACTGGCTGCTTTATTTTTACACTGCAATTTAGATTTCAGTTTGAACACACCCCACCCAAATCTAACTCTCTCTGCATATGTTACATCTGCCCCACCTGCAGTGCACATGGTTTTGCCCATTAGAGATAAAATTTGCTGCATCGATCAGGTCTGACTTAGGTCCAAAGCCTTATTTTTAAGGCTATTCTGACCTGTTGCAGTAGTTCAGGTGGAATATGATAAAAAGATGCGTGAGTTATGGTGGTATCTTTAGCAAAAATTAAGAAATGGAGGAACAGGAGTGGATGTGAGGAATGAAGCAGAAGACACAGCTAAGGGTAACACCAAGGCAGCTGGCATTGGGGACTGAGGAAGTTGTGGTGTGGATGATAGTGAGGCAGATATGAGAGGAATTGGAAACTCTGGAAAATATATTATTAGCTATATATAATATTTAACATTCACTGTACTTTCCCTTATATTGGGGCACAATACCCAATGGCAATGTTTGGGTTACAGTTCTTTTCAGATTACAAAAAATCTATTTCGATATTTCATAATTTTCTGCAGTTTATAGTGACTTGCATATGGCTTTGTGGCAATCATTTTACAAGATATATACTTATTAAAAAATAAATACTTACCATGTGTCTCCCAATGTGCTGTAGTTTCCGGGTCAAATGTCTAAAAAGCCTTCAGTAGGGTTCTTCCCCCTAAACCGAACTGTGTTATATACTAGGCATTTGTGAGCAGATAAGAAGACACTTCAACTTTCATTTATGATGGAGCAGTAAAATTTCTGCCCAGGATCACGGATTTACCTGTCCGTAATCCTGGGCAAAATCTGTACTGCTCATGCACAATTTTCATCTCGCATGTGCACAGTATTGATGAAAGTTGAAGTGTACAGCATGGTGCAATCCTGAGATGGTGTTACGGTTCCATCTAAAACTGCGGTAAGCAGGCCAGATGCTTTCTCCATACCTGAGTATGGGGATCCCAGTTCATGATGAAGGGAAACATTTGCTGCGCTTGTATGTGGGGATTTGAGCAGCTCTGTATATAGATAATATAGAAAATTGGGAAACAAAGCAATGTTCAGCTGAAAATAGTGAGACCGCAGAAAAACTCAAAGATTCCTCTGCGGTACCCCGCTACATAAATAGCCCAAAGCTGTGAAAGCCCTTTTATCATAGGTCATGGCTGATAAAGGACTTTTCCCAGCTTTATAAATAGAGCCCTTTCCATCTTGTAAGATAAGGTGACAAAGCCAAAATGTTCTATGAATGAAAACAGTTACTACAACCTTCCAAGCGATAGAGGTGAAAGAGAAAATGTTTTTGTGTCAGAAACCCGTCCCCGCTGCTAGTCCTCAAAATAAAAGAAGCCATCACAGTGGGAAAATTATATATATTTAGAAATAAAGATTGTGATCCGAATAATTGGCAGCACTTCATTTACATTCCAGCAGGGGCTGCCAAGTGTCCGGCATAGAGAGTTCCAGTTGTTAGCATTCATGTATGTTTAGGATTATCTTTGTGCAATTAGATCTTCACATGACAAATACATTTTATTGCATACATGGCAACATTTTAGAAACCTGGATATTATTCCTGCTTAATAGACTTGCACCTGCTTCCTCGGATACAAGAAACAAAATTATAGCACATTTTGTCATTTAGCCAACACGCACTACTGGCGGGCGGGATGCGGTTAATATACCTCCTGTCGGGATCCCGGCGTTCAGGATACCGCTGCCAAGAATCCCGACAGTGGGGGAAATGCGGGTTCGGAATCCTGACCGCAGCCCAGTATTCCCCCTCGGGTGGTGGGCCCACGCCACCACCCGAGTGGGCATATAACCTGTGGCAAGTGAACACCACTGGGCACCCCCCACACCCCCGGCATTACTAGGCAGAGCCCCCCCCCCAGGACACTGCCAGACACCCCCTGCATGACTCGCACACCCCTAGTTATGACCTTGGTGCAGACTATATCAGGAGATAAGTGGCGTGTTAGTGAGGCTGTATGTGACAGGGGCAGGAACATGATATAATGAGGGAATGGAGGCAGTAGGAAGCCACAGAGTCAGTGACATGATCTGAGGAAGTAATGGAGCCTGTAGGAAGTCACAGAGGCAGAGACATGATGTTAAGAGGCAATGGAGGCAGCAGGAAGTCACAGAGGTAGAGACATGATATTAGGAGGACAGTGGTGAATTTCCCATTAGTCACGTGAGGCACGCTCCTAGGGGTGGCACCTGTTTATGGGCGGCACTTGGATGCTTGTGTTGGTAACTTCAGCCCAAAAAGTAATCCTAACTGCAAAATATTTCCACTCTACTGTGCCATATGCCATCTTGATTGGAGTGTAAATAGGTAGGAAATGCACATACTGCCCCTGTAAGCTGTCCTACTTAGTAAATATGTATACATAAAAAAACTAAAACATTTCATAGTTAGTGGCTTTTTAAAAAATTATTATATTAAATTGGGCATATAACCAATCAATAAAAAATAATAAAATTAGGCAGGCCGGGAGTGACCGGTACTGTTGTGCCTAGAGGCACCCTCACCACCAGTGTCAGACTGGGGCATGAAGGGCCCACCGGGGGAATGCAGTGATAGGGGCCCATACTTAAGGATGTGGCCAGCCTACAAAGGGGGTGTGGCCAGCCTCCACAGAGTCTTGAAATACACAATAGTTTAGTGCAGTGTAATGCAACATATCTACCATGTATAATACAAGTGCACAGTCTGGAACCTGATCCCTAGAGGAAGGAGTGGGCCCTCAGGCAGTGGGGCCTACCGGTGGTTTCCCTGGTACACCTGTGGGCCAGTCCGACCCTGCTCACCACTAAATCCGCCCCTGGGAATTGATCCAGTAGGAAGCCGCAGACTGATACTTATATCAGCATCATATTGATTGCGTAGAAGAAACTCAGGTGACCACACGTCTAACATACAAACTTTATACAAATAGGACCGAGGGCCTAATTCAGACCTGATAGTAGATGTCAGTGCCGGCCCGACCCATACGCTAATTACACAGCTGAGTAAGGCGCCATAGCTAGGAGGGCGCCACATCGCCATGGAAATAACAGCGCCAGCAGTTTTTCAAATGCGGCGCCGGCTGCTGCCAGTCATAAATGGGAGCAGAGACAGTTAAGCAGAGAGGTGCTCTCCCTGCTCTGCCAGTGCTGCCACTCTGCTGAGCAGTAGCACAGCCACGGAACTCTGACTTGAGTCGGAACGTCGCAGCGCGGCGCCGGTGGAAGCAAAGCAGTCTCGGTGAGTTGTACTCTGCTTTGGTAGGAGGGGTAGGGTAGAGGAGGAGCAGGGGACCGATAACGTCAGGGCAGAGGTTTGACTGGGAGGTAAGATTTTTGCCGGGCTTCAAGTGGCAACCAGAGCACCTGTATCCACACCACTTAGTAATGGCCAGTGGGAGACCTCACAGGTAGTGAAGATGCGCAGCTTCACTTGGTCTGGTAAGCAGTACCAACAGACATTGGGGAATCAATATAGGCAGGTGGGGAAGGGGGTTGGATGTCACAGTGGGTGAGAGAGAACCCATGGGAGGGGTGACAGTTGGTGAGAGAGAACCCAGGGGGAGAGGAAGGAAGGACAAAGTGGGTGAGAGAAAACCCAGGGGTAGGGGGGAGAACACAGAGGTGGTGAAATAAATGATGCAGAGCATAGAAAGGGAAAACTTGCAGAAAGAAGGTAGTTAGATACGCAGAGAAGTAGAATAACGAGGCAGTAGGGGATACAGATAGAGACAGAATGGAGCACTGAGAAAGAAAGAGGTACAAAGACATAGAAGTAGATACAGATAGAGGCACAAAGAGACAGAAAAGGGTACACAGGCAGAACATACTGTAGCATAGGTTGAAGCATGGAGAGAATGGGGCACATATAGAAGCACAGCCAGCCAGACAGAAGGTGATACAGGCCTAGTGGTTAATGGTGGTAAAATTACACTACTGTGGGCATTATGTGTAAGAGGCATACTACTGTGGGCATTATGTGTTAGGGGCATTACTACTGTGGGCATTATGTTTAAGCAGTACTACTACTGTGGTCATTATGTGTAAGGGGCACTTCTGTGGGCATTATGTGTAAGGGACATTACTACGGTGGGCTTTATGTGTTAGGGGCATTACTACTGTCTGCATTATGTGTAAGGGGCACTACAACTGTGGGCATTATGTGTAAGGGGCACTACAACTGGGTGGTATTCAGTATGCCGGCTGTCGGGATACCGGCGCACAGTATACCGGCGTCATACCGACACTTATTCTCCCTCGTGGAGGTCCACGACCCCCCTGGAGGGAGAATAAAATAGCATGACGCGCAAGGGGCTCATTTGCGCTCGCCACACTGTCGGTATGCCGGCTGTTGGGCTCCTGGCGCCGGTATGCTGGTCGCCGGGAGCCGGACCGCCGGCATACCATACTACACCCCTACAACTATGGGCATTATGTGTTAGAAGCATTACTGCTGTGGGCATTATGTATAAGCAGCACTACCACTGTGGGCATTATGTGTTAGGGGCATTACTACTGTGGGCATTATGTATAAGCAGCACTACCACTGTGGGAATTATGTGTATAAGGGGCACTTCTGTAGGCATCATGTGTAAGGAGCATTACTACTGTATGCATTATGTGTAAAAGTTGCACTACTACTGTGGGCATTGCGTGTAAGGAGCACTACTACATGGGCTTTATGTGCACAGGCCCTACTACTGTGGGCATTATATATAGGAGCACTACTGTGTGTATCGTAACGTGCATAAGGGGCACTGCTATGTGTTGGAACATGAATAAGGAACACTAATACTGTATGTCATAATGCATGGATCAGGAGCACTACATGTGGTGTATTGTGAATAAGATTGTGCTACTGTGTGGCGTAATTTGAATTGGGGATACTATTGTGTGGCCACACCCCTGCCTGGACAGACCACACCCCCATTTTTGCTGCACGTGCAGTCCCTTTATCCCATCAAGGGGCACCAAAATCTCTATTCGCTTACCAAAAAACGTAAGCTCGGGCTGGCCCTGGTAGATGTGCTAAATTTAGCACATCTACGATCAGTCACACAGACATGCGGGGGGACGCCCAGCACAGGGCTAGTCAGACCCGCATGTAAGGCCTGAAACCCCCGCCAAGTACAAAAGCATCGCACAGCATTAATGCTTTTGTACTTTAGGAGTAGCTCCCTACAAGCGCAGCTCCTGGATGCAGGCAGGGAGCTACTTGTCACTTTGAGGGTCACAGCGGCTGCGTGTGACACCACGCAGCCGCCGTGGCACGCCCTCCGCACGGTACAGGCAAGCCTGTGTTGCCCGGACCACTGCCCCTAAGCGGCAGCCAAGCGCCGCCGGTCCGTCCCAGGCAGAGGCGATCGCAGGGCTGAGACGGCCGTCGGTTGCCTAGCCTGAGCCAGCACACTTCGGCGCTGGTGCATTCGCAGTTCAGAACTGAATGGCTGCTGTGCGAAAACGCACAGCACCGGTCAGGACTGAATTAGGCCCCTTGAGTCTAGAGATGTGCGGCGGGCACTTTTTGGGTTTAGTGTTTTGGTTTTGGCTCTGGTTCTATGCTCCTGTTTTGGATCTGGATTGGTTTTGCCAAAACCACTCTTTCGTGTTTGATTTTGGTTTTGGATCTGGATGATTTTTGAAAAAAACATAAAAATAGCTAAAATCACAGAATTTGGGGGTACATTTGATCCTATGGTATTAATAACCTCAATAACATTCATTTCCAGTATATTCTGAACACCTCACACCTCACAATATTGTTTTTAGGCCAAAAGGTTGCACCGAGGTGGCTGTATGACTCAGCTAAGCGACACAAGTGTGCGGCACAAACACCTGCCCCATCTAGGAGTGGCACTGCAGTGTCAGACAGGAAGGCAGATTTAAAAAAATAGACCCCAAACAGCACATCATGCAAATAAGTAAAGGAGGTGCAATGAGGTAGCTGTATGACTAAGCTAATTGACACAAGTGTGCGGCACAAACACCTGGCCCATCTAGGAGTGGCACTGCAGTTGCAGAAAGGATGGCACTTAAAAAATTAGGCCCCAAACAGCACATCATGCAAAGAAGAAAAAGAGGTGCAATGAGGTAGCTGTATGACTAAGCTAAGCGACACAAGTGTGCGGCACAAACACATGGCCTATCTAGAAGTGGCACTGCAGTTGCAGACAGGATGGCACTTATAAAACTAGGCCACACACAGCACATCATGCAAAGAAGTAAAAGAGGTGCAATGAGGTGCTGTATGACTAAGCTAAGCGATACAAGTGTGCGGCACAAACAGTGGAGTGGCACTGCAGTGGCAGACAGGATGGCAGATTAAAAAACTAGTCCCCAAACAGCACATCATGCAAAGAAGTAAAAGAGGTGCAATGAGGTAGCTGCATGACTAAGCTAAGCAACACAAGTGTGCGGCACAAACAGCATGGGACGTGCTGGAATTTTCCCATATGTAATACACGCACAATATTGGTGGCACAGGAGAGCGTACCCCTAAACACCCCCCCCCCCCCACACACACACACACACACACACACACACACACACATACACGGCAAAGCCTGTAAAATTAATTTGGATAATAATAACCCTTTTATTTGGAGCTATTATAATAATATGCAGCACAGGCGAGCGTACCCCTACACCACACAGGGCAAACGCTGTAAAAATTATTTTAATAATATAAGTAATGTATATAACCCTTTTATTTGGAGTGAATAATATACAGCACAGGACACCACCACTGGACTTATGGCAGCACAAGACACCACCACTGGACTGATGCAGCACAAGACACCACCACTGGACTGATGCAGCACAAGACAGCACCACTGGACTGGACTTAAACGGCAGTACCCCTGGATTTATATGGCAGTACCCCTGGAGTTTTACAGCAGTGTCAGACAGGATGGCACTTTAAAAAAAAAGTAGTCCCCAAATAGCACATGATGCAAAGAAGAAAAAGAGATGCAAGATGGAATTGTCCTTGGGCCCTCTCACCCACCCTTATGTTGTATAAACAGGACATGCACACTTTAACAAACCAATCATTTCGGCGACAGGGTCTGCCACATGACTGTGACTGAAATGACTGGTTTGTTTGGGCCCCCACCAAAAAAGAAGCAATCAATCTCTCCTTGCACAAACTGGCTCTACAGAAGCAAGATGTCGCACTCCTCTTCATCCTCCGATTCCTCACCCCTTTCACTGTGTACATCCTCCTCCTCCTCACAGAGTATTAATTCGTCCCCACTGGAATCCACCATCACAGGTCCCTGTGTACTTTCTGGAGGCAATTGCTGGTTAAGGTCTTCCCGGAGGAATTTATAATTCATCTTGATGAACATCATCTTCTCCATATTTTGTGGAAATAACCTTCTACGCCGATTGCTGACAAGGTTACCGGCTGCACTAAACACTCTTTCGGAGTACACACTGAAGGAGGAGGGGGGGGGGGGGGTGCAACTTAGGTTAAATAAAGCCAGTATGTGCAAGGGCATCCAAATTGCCTCTTTGTCCTTCCAGTATACATACGGACTGTCTGACATGCCTACTTGGATGCTGTCACTCATATAATCCTCCACCTCCACCATTCTTTCAATGGTGACAGAATCATATGCAGTGACAGTAGACATGTCAGTAATCGTTGGCAGGTCCTTCAGTCCGGTCCAGATGTCAGCACTCACTCCTGACTGCCCTGCATCACCACCAGCGGGTGGGCTAGGAAATCGTATCCTTTTCTTCGCAGCCCCAGTTGCGGGAGAAAATGAAAGGGGAGCTGTTGACAGGTTACGTTCCGCTTGAGTTGACAATTTTCTCACCATCAGGTCTTTGAACCTCTGCAGACTTGTGTCTGCCGGAAAGAGAGATACAACATAGGCTTTAAACCTAGGATCGAGCACGGTGGCCAAAATGTAGTGCTCTGATTTTAACAGATTGACCACCCTTGAATCCTGGCAAAGCGAATGACGGGCTCCATCCACAAGTCCCACATACTTTATGGAATTGTTCTGTCTTAGCTCCTCCTTCAATTTCTCCAGCTGCTTATGCAAAAGCCTGATGAAGGGAATGACCTGACTCAAGCTGGCAGTGTCTGAACTGACTTCACGTGTGGCAAGTTCAAAGGGTTGAAGAACCTTGCACAAGATGGAAATCATTCTCCACTGCGCTTGAGTCAGGTGCATTCCCCCTCCTTTGCCTATATCGTGGGTGGATGTATAGGCTTAAATGGCCTTTTGCTGCTCCTCCATCCTCTGAAACATATAGAATGTTGAATTCCACCTCGTTACCACCTCTTGCTTCAGGTGATGGCAGGGCAGGTTCAGGCGTGTTTGCTAGCGCTCCAGGCTTTGGCATGCGGTGGCTGAATGTCAAAAGTGGCCCGCAATTTTTGGGGCCACCGACAGCATCTCCTGCACCCCCCTGTCATTTTTCAAAAAATTCTGCACCACCAAATTAATTGTATGTGCAAAACATGGGACATGCTGGAAGGTGCCCAGATGTAATGCACGCACAATATTCGTGGCGTTGTCCGATATCACAAATCCCCAGGAGAGTCTAATTGGGGTAAGCCATTGTGCAATGATGTCTCTCAGTTTTCATAAGAGGTTGTCAGCGGTGTGCCTCTTATGGAAAGTGGTGTTACATAGCATAGTCTGCCTAGAAACGAGTTGGCGTTTGCAAGATGCTGCTACTGGTTCCGCTGATGATGTTGTTGCTGCAGGAGCCAGTGGGCTGTCACAGTCATATAGTCTTTAGTCTGCCCTGTTCCACTTGTCCACATGTCCATGGTTAAGTGGACAGTGGGTACAGCTGCATTTTTTAGGACACCGAGGACACTTTTTCTGATGTTTCTGTACATTCTCAGTATCACCTGCCTAGTGAAGTGGAACCTAGATGGGATTTGGTACCTCGGGGACACTACCTCTATCAATTCTCTAAGTCAGACTGAACTAATGGCGGATGCCGGACGCACATCTAACACCAACATAGCTGTCAAGGCCTCAGTTATCCACTTTGCAACGGGTTGACTGTTGTCATATTTTATCTTCTCCACAAAGGACTGTTGGACAGTCAATTGCTTAGTTGAAGTAGTACAAGTGGTCTTCCGACTTCCCCTCTGGGATGATGATCAACTCCCAGCGGCAGCAACAGCAGCAGTAGGTGTACCACTCAAGGATCCTCCGGAGGAATCTCGTTTAGGAGCGGACTCCTCAGTCTTGACAGTGACATGGCCGGCAGGACTACTGATGTTCCTGACTGAGGGGGAAGTTTACTTTGAGGGAGTTGGTGGTGTGGCTTGCAGGAGTTTGGGTACAGTAGGAAGAAGGGATTTAGGTGTCAGTGGACTGCTTACGCTCTTACCCAAAGTTTCACAACTTGACACTGACTTCTGATGAATGCGCTGCAGGTGACGTATAAGGGAGGATGTTCCTAGGTGGTTAACGTCCTTACCCCTACTTATTACAGATTGACAGAGACAACACACATCTTGACACCTGTTGTCCGGATTTGTGAAGAAATACTTCCACACCGAAGAGGTGGGCTTTTTTGGTATTTCGCCCAGGCATCACAATGGGCTTATTCATCCAATGGACAACAAGTGTCTCCCCTGGTGCCTGATTTAAACAAACCACATCACCATCAGAATCCTCCTTGTCAACTTCCTCCTCAGCGCAAGCAACACCCATATCCTCATCCTCGTGTACTTCAACAGTGACATCTTCAATTTGAATATCAGAAACTGGACTGTGGGTGCTCCTTCCAGCACTTGCAGAGGGCGTTTAAATGGTGGAAGGAGACACCTCTTCCCGTCCAGTGTTGGGAAAGTCAGGCATCGCAACCGCCGACACACTTGGACTCTCCTTGGGGATTTGTGATACCATCTTAGAACGCACAGTTCTTTTCTGTGCTCTTTCCAGCTTAACTCTTTTCATTTTTCTAGCGGGAGGATGAGGGCTTCCATCGTCATGTGAAGCTGAACCACTAGTCATGAACATAGGCCAGGGCCTTAGCCGTTGCTTGCCACTCCGTGTCATAAATGGCATATTGGCAAGTTTACGTTTCTCCTCAGACCATTTAAATTTCTTTTTTTTGGTTCTTTTTACTGAATACTGGCTTTTTGGATTTAACATGCCCTCTACTATCACATTGGGCATCGGCCTTGGCAGATGACATTGATGGCATTTCATCATCTATGTCATTACTAGTGGCAGCAGCTTCAGCACTAGGAGGAAGTGGTTCTTGATCGTTCGCTATTTTATCCTCCAAATTTTTGTTCTCCATTATTTTTCTGGAGTTATATAAGAATATGCGGTACAGGAGCACGTACCTCTACACCACACAGGGCAAACCCTGTGAAAATTATTTGGATTAAATATTAATAAGCCCTTTATTTGGAGTAAATAATATACAGCACAGGACAGCACCACTGAACTTATATGGCAGCACCACTGTACTGGACTTATACGGCAGTCCCACTGGAATTATACTGCAGGATCACTGGACTTATACGCCAGTACCACTGGAATTATACAGCAGGATCACTGGAGTTATACGGCAGGATCACTGGAATTATACGGCAGGACCACTGGATTTATACGGCAGGACCACTAGACTTATACGGCAGTACCACTGGACATATTCGGCAGTATCACTGGACTGGATTTATTTGCCAGTACCGTTGGAATAATACGCCAGTACCACTGGAATTATACGGCAGTACCACTGGAATTATACAGCAGTACCACTGGACATATACGGCAGTATCATTGGACTGGATTTATACAGCAGTACCACTGGAATTATACGGCAGTTTCGCTGGACTGGATTTATACACCAGTACCGCTGGAATTATATGCAGTACTACTGGACTTATACGGCAGTACCACTGGACATATATGGCAGTATCACTGGACTGGATTTATACGCCAGTACCACTGGAATTATACGGCAGTATCACTGGACTTATACGTCAGCACCACTGGAATTATATGGCAGGATCACTGGAATTAAACGGCAGTATCACTAGAATTATACAGCAGTACCACTGAACATATTCGGCAGTACCACTGGACATATATGTCAGTATCACTGAACTGGATTTATACGCCAGTACCGCTGGAATTATACGCCAGTACCACTGGAATTATACGGCAGTATCACTGGAATTATACAGCAGTACCACTGGATTTATACGGCAGTACCACTGGACATATACGCCAGTATCACTGGACTGGATTTATATGCCAGTACCACTCGAATTATATAGCAATAGCATTGGAATTATACGGCAGTATCACTGGATTTATATGCCAGTACCACTGGAATTATATGGCAGGATAACTGGAATTATACGGCAGTACCACTGGACCAATACGGCAGTACCACTGGACATATATGGCAGTATCGCTGGACTGGATTTGTACGCCAGTACCACTGGAATTATACGGCAGTATCACTGGAATTATACTGCAGTACCACTGAAATTATACGGCAGTACCGCTGGACATATATGGCTGCATCACTGGACATATATGGCAGGATCACTGGACATAAACAGCAGTATCACTGGACTGGATTTATGTGCCAGTACCACTGGAATTATACGCCAGTATTACTGGACATATATGGCAGTATCACTGGACTGGATTTATACACCAGTACCACTGGAATTATACTACAGTACCACTGGAATTATACAGCAGTATCACTGGATTTATACGGCAGTACCACTGGACATATATGGCAGCATCACTGGACATATATGGCAGGATCACTGGACATATACGGCAGTATCACTGGACATATACAGCAGTACCACTGGACTTATACAGCAGCACAGGGACACCACCACTGGACACAGCACCACTGCAATGGACTGGATTTATACAGCAGCACTGGACATATGGCAGCAGAGGACACCACCACTGGGACTTTACTGATGCAGCACAATACACCACCACTGAACTGATGCAGCACAACACAGCACCACTGGACTGGACTTATACAGCAGCACTGTACATATGGCAGCAGAGGATACAACCACTGTGACTGGAGTGATGCAGCGCAAGACAATACCACTGAACCAGTGGTGCAAGTAGAAAAAAATGTCTTATAGGTACTGTGCACATGCGCCGAAGGCGAGCGCGCTAAAAAATGGGTGTTTTCAAATGCCACATGGGGCGTGGCCAATGAAAATTGGGGCGTGATACACATATGGGGGGTGAAGATACACTAATGACATCAATAGTGCCAGATACACATATGCCCCACAGTGCCATATATATGCCACCACCGTGCCAGATATGCTCCTACAATGCCATA
Source organism: Pseudophryne corroboree (assembly GCF_028390025.1). Classification (NCBI taxonomy): domain Eukaryota; kingdom Metazoa; phylum Chordata; class Amphibia; order Anura; family Myobatrachidae; genus Pseudophryne; species Pseudophryne corroboree. The sequence continues at coordinate 841,417,139 of NC_086447.1, read as the reverse complement.
TGCACAAATGCCCCACGGTGCCTGATGCACAAATGCCCCCAGTAGTGCCATATATGCTCCCACAGAGCCAAATATATATTGCCCCAGAGTGTCAGATACACATATGCCCCCACTGTGCCAGATAAACATGTCCCCACAGTGCCGGATACACATATGCTCCCACAGTGCCAGATATGCCCCTTCAGTGCCAGATATGCCCCCACAGTGCCAGATATGCCCACACAGTGCCAGATATGCTGCCACAGTGCCATATATACATGCCCCACAGTGGCAGATACACATGCTCCCACAGTGCCAGATATGCCCCCACAGTGCTAGATATACATGCTTCCAGTGGCAGAAATACATGCCCCCACAGTGCCAGATACACATGACCCCACAGTGCCAGATACACATGACCCACAGTGCCAGATATGTCCCCACAGTGCCAGATACACACATGCCCCCACAGTGCCCGATATACCCTTACATTGCAGATACACATGCACCCACAGTGCCAGATATGCCACCACAGTGCCAGATATACATGCACCCACGGTGCCAGATATGCCCCTACAGTGCCAGATACACATGCCCCCACAGTGCCAGATATGCCCCCACAGTGCCAGATACACATGCCACCAGAGCGCCAGATATGCCCCTGCAGTGCAACTTACTTACCATTGTTGCTGCTGCCTGAGGCTGGCACTATCTTCTACTGCCCTCAGTCCTGTCTCCTGAACTGGCGCCGTCCGCAAGCCAATCAGGGCTCGCAGGCCGGCAGCAGCAGCTCCTGATTGGCTCACGAACCGGCTCAGCGCATGCCGCCACCACTGCCAGACTCAGGGGGTACTCGCAGGCAGGAGAGGAGAGGCACATGCTGTGCTCTCCTCTCTCTAAGACCCGGTGTCTGCAAGGTGGCGGCCCGGCGGTATGGCGTACCTGCTGGGATTTTCTTACAGGTACGCCACACCACCCTGTTCTGCCATACTTGCAGCACTGCACTGAACTGATGCAGGACACTGAGGATGAAGACACAATCTCCCTCTACTCTCTCAAATGACGGAGTGAAAATGGCGGCGACGCGTGGCTCCTTTATGGAATCCAAACCCCGCGATAATCCGACGGGATGATGATGTTTTGCCTCGTTCTGGTTTCCGAGTCAGGCGAGAAAACCTGAGCTTGACTCGGATCCGGGCTCAGGTTGTGAAGTTCGGGGTAGCGAACCCGCTCATCTCTACCCTTGACAGGTATAAAATCCAAAAATGAATTAGCACACTAAACAATGCACCCCTAAATGTACATTTTAGAGATGTGTGTGGACTCCCACATTCATCACCATGTTTTGGTTTTGTCAAAACCAATCTGAAGTGGTTTGGCTCTGATTCGGTTTTTGGTTCGATTTAACAAGTGATAAAAAAATCACTAATCATTGATAAAAAAAAAAAAAATCAAAATTGATAAAACAGCTAAATTCGTGACTGCAAAGTGTTGCGATTTGCTATATATTAGCTGCCAGCACTCACAAAGGTACTCCTTATATGTACAGTAACTTTTATTTTTAATCATTATAGAGAATGTATATTTTCTTAAGTCTATTTCAAGTCTAACCAATGACAAATTAAATTAAATTTAAGAATTTGGATCAGTGGATCTTTGGATTACTGCTCCAGAAACTAGTAATATTTAGAGATGAGCGGGTTCGGTTCCTCGGGATCCGAACCCCCCGAACTTCACCTATTTTACACGGTTCCGAGGCAGCCTCGGATCTTCCCGCCTTGCTCGGTTAACCAGAACGCGCCCGAACATCATCATCCCGCTGTCGGATTCTCGCGAGATTCGTATTCTATATAAGGAGCCGTGCGTCGCCACCATTTTCACTCGTGCTTTGGAGATTGAACGGAGAGGACGTGGCTGCGTTCTATCCCTGAAAAGCTCCGTAATCTGTGCTCAGTGTGCTGAAAATATCTGTGCTCAGTGTACTGCAAATAATCTGTGCTCAGTGTGCTGAAAATATCTACGTTCTCTGCCTGAAAACGCTCCATATCTGTGCTCAGTGTGCTGCAAATATCTGATTAGTGTGCTGCATTGTGGGGACTGGGGACCACCAGTATATAATATATACTTTTCTATAGCTTCTATACTGCTTGTCAGGCAGGGCCGGTGCAAGGTTCTTAGACACCCTAGGCAAATCTAAACAATACCGCCCCCGCTCCCCCCAATACCCTCTACACAGCCACTCGCATTTTAGTGACCGCCAGACAATATGGAGAGCATTTTAGTAACCTCCAAACTATACGGAGAGCATTTTAGTGACCGCCAGACAATACGGAGAACAATTAGTGACCACCAGACAATACGGAGAGCATTTTAGTGACTGCCAGACAATAAAGAAAGCTGTTAAGTAAACACCAGACAAAACTGAGAGCATTACTGTGACCGCCATACAATATTGATATCATTTTAGTGACTGCCCCACAATACTGAATATATACGAAAATGGACAGAATTCTCAGAGTGAGGTGCAATCAATAAATCATCCCTGGATTGTGACAGTAGGGGTAATGCCCTATATGCCATTAGTGATCCTAAATATATAACATGGTGATGACATGGATTAGTTGGCCACTGGTTACTACTGCTTTGGCCTCATGAACACTAATCTCGCTTGCAATAATTAATCTCACAAAAGATAGTGCGCGCTACCTGGGGTACACAAGAACCGCTAGACCAGAGCTGGACTTTGGGGGGGCTTGGGAACTTAAGACGGGTGGACCCTCTCCCTCATGTCAGCACCACATCGCTGGCTGTGGCTGCTGTGTCTCCAACCCCCTGTGTAGGTGTATATATACATATATAAATATATGTGTGTGTGTGTGTGTGTGTGTGTGTGTGTGTGAGCGCAATAAAGCAAGTCCAGTGATCACGCTGAGCCGAAAAAGAAGTGGGTCCCAGAGTCCCCTCACTTTTAAAAATTGGGGTCCAACCTGTCCTTTTCTGGGTCCCATCGTAATGAAGGTTCTTAATAATCTTATTAATTATTCAAATATGCAAACACAGACTTGATTTGGACACTACAAAAGTGTTGCAAGGGGGAGGAGGGGGCTGGAAACGCTGCTGGGCTGTGTACCAAACAGGACACTCTGCACTAGAGCTGTAACTAGATATTTTGGCGCCCTTCGGCACAAAGTGAATTGGTGCTACCCCTTTCATACTGCACAGTATGGACAGTGCGCGGCGAAGGCGCGCAGCCAAACATTTGGGGCATGGCTTCATGGGGAACGGACGTGGCCACATAATATTGCCAATTCACATTACACCACACAGTAGTGCCGCTTATACACATTGTATCAGGTAGAACCTCTTATACACACTGCGCCAGGTAGAGCACGTTATACATATTGTGCCAGATAGAGCACGTTCTACACTTTGCGCCAGGTAGAACACTTATACACATTGCGCCAGGCAGAGTACATTATACACATTGCGCCAGGCAGAGTACATTATACACATTGCACCAGATAGAGCACGTTATACACACTGCGCCAGGTAGAACACTTATACACATTGCACCAGGCAGAGTACATTATACACATTGCACCAGGTAGAGCACGTTTTACACATTGCGCCAGGCAGAGCACATTATACACACCACGCCAGGCAGAGCACATTATACACACTGCGCCAGGCAGAGTACATTATACACATTGCACCAGATAGAGCACGTTATACACACTGCGCCAGGTAGAACACTTATACACATTGCACCAGGCAGAGTACATTATACACATTGCACCAGGTAGAGCACGTTTTACACATTGCGCCAGGCAGAGCACATTATACACACCGCGCCAGGCAGAGCACATTATACACACTGCGCCAGGCAGAGCACATTATACACAGTGCGCCAGGCAGAGCACGTTATACACATTGTGCCAGGCAGAGCACGTTATACACATTGCACCAGGTAAAGCACATTATATACACTGCACCAGGTAAAGCACATTATACAGATTGCACTAGGTAGAGCACGTTATACAATTTGCGTCAGGTAGAGCACTTACACATTGCAGCCACCACCTCACACCCCCAGTCGCCACCCCTCCCCAGATGCCGCGGTAACCACCCACAGCAGGCATAGCCACCACCAACTTCACTCACTGGCCCCGCACTCTCACCATGTGTCCGGAGCAGAGCTGAGGAGAGGAGTGCAGTCAGTCAGCTGCTGCGCTGTAAGGAGCTACCGTTTTCACTGCAGCAGCTTCATGAAACCTCCATGGCTACCCCATGCCGCGATCCCTGACTGAAGCCCCGAGTGCAGCACTGCGGCTCCATCTGAAGAAATAAACCATTGGCGCGGCAGCAGCATAGATCGGCCTGGCGGGGGGTAGGTACTCAGAGCACACACACCCCACTTCCCCTGCGTGCGCCAGTGACCCCAGCCACCTGCTGTCCCGCCACCTACCGCTGGCATCTTCCCAAGTCATGATCCCTATAGCGCATATTTGCGAACACTGACGTCACTCACAATACTGTATACAGTGGCCACAGTGCCTTCCGCAAGAAATTGAATAAACAGTACTCTGATGAAGGATTAAAGATACGAAAGGTTAGTACTGTATGGTGGTCAGTACAGTGTCTTTCATTTTCTATAAAAAGCCCAGCGAGTGCCGCCTCCATACTCGTGTGTGTGTGTGTGTGAGTGCGTGTGTGTGTATATATATATATATATATATATAATATAATATAATATAATATATATATATATATATATACATACATACATTTTTCTCCCCCTCACTGACCTCAGAGTCCCAGCACGGTCAGGTTGATTCAGAATCCTGTTGCTTCTTGGGGGCTGAGATGTTATGATATCACACACACACACACACACACACACACACACACACACACACACACACACACACACACACACGTATATATATATATAAATATACACACACATATACACTGCATATATATACACACACACACACACACACACACACACACACACACACACACACATATATATATATATTATATAATATATAACTACATAAAACCCAGAGTGTACAATTCAAATTTAATTGGTAACAGAAAAAAAAAAAAAAAAAATAATAATAATAATAATAATAATAATAATAATACTACTACAGCCTTTCTTACTTTTGCTTTGTTGACTGCAAAGATAGGCTGTGATGACAATTAAACACAGCAGGAGAGAGACTGCACTTTCCTCTCTGAGTCTGACTGCCTCTGAACACTGACAGGGATCCCGCCTCCTTCCCTGCAGCCTGCGCGCCCAGCCAGTCACGGACCCGCAGGCTGCAGACAGAGTAACTCCCTATTGGACAGCTGGTACATAGCTAGGCAGCAGGAGCCTATCGCTGCTCTGCAATGCCGGCAGCTGTCCGTGTTCGGCCGTTATCAGTGGGGAGCCAGGAGCTCCGTACCGCGGATCTGATCAGTAATAGAGATCAGATCCGACCTGTGGCGGGTCGCGGGTGGCACACTCAGATGTGCCATCATGAATGGTAGTGGGGGTGGGTGCGGGGTATGTGATTTGCAGGGTGCATTCGCGGCGGGAGGGGGATCGGTGGGTGACGAGGGGGGGGGGGAGACGAGGGGGGTATTGCAGAGGGAGTAGTGAAATAAGTGATGGGCGGCTGCGGTATTCTTGCTCCTCGTCTATTAAGGAAGAGGAGCACTGTTAAAGTAATGAAGGAAACATTCATCGGCAGCGTGCGGCACCGCCCTCCAGTGGCCAACGCCCATAGGCAGCTGCCTAAAGCTGCCTAATGGTTGCGCCGGCCCTGTTGTCAGGACACATGGTCACAGTTACACCGCTCTGTACTGATATATACAATAATATATATACTTTTCTATAGCCTCTATACTGTTTGTCAGGACACATGGTCACAGTTACACTGCTCTGTACTGATATATACAGTAATATATATACTTTTCTATAGCTTCTATACTGCTTGTCAGGACACATGGTCACAGATACACCGCTCTGTACTGATATATACAATAATATATATACTTTTCTATAGCCTCTATTAGTGATGAGCGGGTTCGGATCCTCGGGATCCGAATCACCCCGAACTTCACCCATTTTACACGGGTCCGAGGCAGACTCGGATCCTCCCGCCTTGCTCGGTTAACCCGAGCGCGCCCTAACGTCATCATCCCGCGGTCGGATTCTCGCGAGATTCGTATTCTATATAAGGAGCCGCGCGTCGCCGCCATTTTTCACTCGTGCATTGGAGATGATCGTGAGAGGACGTGCCTGGCGTCCTCTCAGTTTCTATGTTCAGTGGGCTGCAAATTGTGCTGCAAATATCTGTGCTCAGTGTGCTGCAAATATCTGTGCTCAGTGTGCTGCAAGTGCAAATATCTACGTTCTCTGCCTGAAAAACACTCCATATCTGACTGTGCTCAGTGTGCTGCAAATATCTGTGCTCAGTGTGCTAATTGCTTTATTGTGGGGACTGGGGACCAGCAGTATTATATAGTAAAAGGACAGTGCAGAGTTTTGCTGACCAGTGACCAGTGACCACCAGTATTATACGTTCTCTGCCTGAAAAACGCCCCATATCTGTGCTGCATTGTAGTATATAGTAGGAGGACAGTGCAGAATTTTGCTGACCACCAGTATAACTATATAAATAGCAGCACGGTACAGTAGTCCACTGCTCAACCTACCTCTGTGTCGTCAAGTATACTATCCATCCATACCTGTGGTGCATTTCAGTTTTGCACAGTTTGCTGACCACCAGTATATACTATATAGCAGTACGGTACAATAGGCCACTGCTCTACCTACCTCTGTGTCGTCAAGTATACTATCCATCCATACCTGTGGTGCATTTCAGTTTTGCACAGTTTGCTGAACACCAGTATATAATATATAGCAGTACGGTATAGTAGGCCACTGCACTACCTACCTCTGTGTCGTCAAGTATACTATCCATCCATACCTGCGGTGCATTTCAGTTTTGCACAGTTTGCTGACCACCAGTATATAATATATAGCAGTACGGTACAGTAGGCCACTGCTCTACCTACCTCTGTGTCGTCAAGTATACTATCCATCCATACCTGTGGTGCATTTCAGTTTTGCACAGTTTGCTGACCACCAGTATATACTATATAGCAGTACGGTACAGTAGGCCACTGCTCTACCTACCTCTGTGTCGTCAAGTATACTATCCATCCTTACCTGTGGTGCATTTCAGTTTTGCCCAGTTTGCTGACCACCAGTATATAATATATAGCAGTACGGTACAGTACTCCACTGCTCTACCTACCTCTGTGTCGTCAAGTATACTATCCATCCATACCTGTGGTGCATTTCAGTTTTGCACAGTTTGCTGACCACCAGTATATACTATATAGCAGTACGGTACAGTAGTCCACTGCTCTACCTACCTCTGTGTTGTCAAGTATACTATCCATCCATACCTGTGGTGCATTTCAGTTTTGCACAGTTTGCTGACCATCAGTATATAATATATAGCAGTACGGTACAGTAGGCCACTGCTCTACCTACCTCTGTGTCGTCAAGTATACTATCCATCCATACCTGTGGTGCATTTCAGATTTGCACAGTTTGCTGACCACCAATATATAAGATATAGCAGTACGGTACAGTAGGCCACTGCTCTACCTACCTCTGTGTCGTCAAGTATACTATCCATCCATACCTGTGGTGCATTTCAGTTGTGCGCAGTATATATAGTAGTAGGCCATTGCTATTGATATATTACTGGCATATAATTCCGCACATTAAAAAATGGAGAACAAAAATGTGGAGGGTAAAATAGGGAAAGATCAAGATCCACTTCCACCTCGTGCTGAAGCTGCTGCCACTAGTCATGGCCGAGACGATGAAATGCCATCAACGTCGTCTGCCAAGGCCGATGCCCAATGTCATAGTAGAGAGTATGTAAAATCCAAAAAATAAAGCTCAGTAAAATGACCCAAAAATCTAAATCAAAATCGTCTGAGGAGAAGCGTAAACTTGCCAATGTGCCATATACGACACAGAGTGGCAAGGAACGGCTGAGGGCCTGGCCTATGTTCAAGGCTAGTGGTTCAGCTTCACATGAGGATGGAAGCACTCATCCTCCTGCTAGAAAACTTAAAAGAGTTAAGATGGCAAAAGCACAGCAAAGAACTGTGCGTTCTTCTAAATCACAAATGCCCAAGGAGAGTCCAATTGTGTCGGTTGCAATGCCTGCACCTCTTTTTTCTTTCATTTTTCTTTGCATCATGTGCTGTTTGGGGACTATTTTTGGAAGTGCCATCCTGTCTGACACTGCAGTGCCACTCCTAGATGGGCCAGGTGTTTGTGTCGCCCACTTGTGTCGCTTAGCTTAGTCACACAGCTTCCATCTTGCACCTCTTTTTTTCTTTGCATCGTGTGCTGTTTGGGGACTTTTTTTTTTAATCTGCCATCCTGTCTGACACTGCAGTGCCACTCCTAGATGGGCCAGGTGTTTGTGTCGGCCACTTGGGTCGCTTAGCTTAGCCATCCAGCGACCTTGGTGCACCTCTTTTTTTCTTTGCATCATGTGCTGTTTGGGGACTATTTTTTAAATCTGCCATCCTGTCTGACACTGCAGTGCCACTCCTAGATGGGACAGGTGTTTGTGTCGGCCACTTGGGTCGCTTAGCTTAGCCATCCAGCGACCTTGGTGCACCTCTTTTTTTCTTTGCATCATGTGCTGTTTGGGGACTATTTTTTAAATCTGCCATCCTGTCTGACACTGCAGTGCCACTCCCAGATGGGCCAGGTGTTTGTGTCGGCCACTTAGGTCGCTTAGCTTAGCCATCCAGCGACCTTTGTGCACCTCTTTTTTTCTTTGCATTATGTGCTGTTTGGGGACTATTTTTTAAATCTGCCATCCTGTCTGACACTGCAGTGCCACTCCTAGATGGGCCAGGTGTTTGTGTCGGCCACTTGGGTCGCTTAGCTTAGTCACACAGCTACCTCATTGCGCCTCTTTTTTTCTTTGCATCATGTGCTGTTTGGGGACTATTTTTTAAATATGCCATCCTGTCTGACACTGCAGTGCCACTCCTAGATGGGCCAGGTGTTTGTGTCGGCCACTTGGGTCGCTTAGCTTAGCCATCCAGCGACCTTGGTGCACCTCTTTTTTTCTTTGCATCATGTGCTGTTTGGGGACTATTTTTTAAATATGCCATCCTGTCTGACACTGCAGTGCCACTCCTAGATGGGCCAGGTGTTTGTGTCGGCCACTTGGGTCGCTTAGCTTAGTCACACAGCGACCTTGGTGCACCTCTTTTTTTCTTTGCATCATGTGCTGTTTGAGAACTATTTTTTAAATCTGCCATCCTGTCTGACACTGCAGTGCCACTCCTAGATGGGCCAGGTGTTTGTGTCGGCCACTTGGGTCGCTTAGCTTAGCCATCCAGCGACCTTGGTGCACCTCTTTTTTTCTTTGCATCATGTGCTGTTTGAGAACAATTTTTTAAATCTGCCATCCTGTCTGACACTGCAGTGCCACTCCTAGATGGGCCAGGTGTTTGTGTCGGCCACTTGGGTCGCTTAGCTTAGTCATCCAGCGACCTCGGTGCAAATTTTAGGACTAAAAATAATATTGTGAGGTGTGAGGTGTTCAGAATAGACTGAAAATGAATGAAAATTATGGTTATTGAGGTTAATAATACTATGAGATCAAAATGACCCCCAAATTCTATGATTTAAGCTGTTTTTGAGGGTTTTTTTTTGTAAAAAAAAACACCCGAATCCAAAACACACCCGAATCCGCCAAAAAAATTTCGGGGAGGTTTTGCCAAAACGCGTCCGAATCCAAAACACGGCTGCGGAACCGAATCCAAAACCAAAACACAAAACCTGAAAAATTTCCCGTGCACATCACTAGCCTCTATACTGCTTGTCATGACACATGGTCACAGTTACACTGCTCTGTACTGATATATACAATCATTTTAAATCATTTTCTATAGCTTCTATACTGCTTGTCAGGACACACGTGTCACAGTTACACCGCTCTGTACTACTACTGATATACAGTAATATATATACTTTTCTATAGCTTCCATACTGCTTGTCAGGACACATGGGTCACAGTTACACCGCTCTGTACTGATATATACAATAATATATATACTTTTCTATAGCTTCTATATTGCTGGTCAGGACACGTGTCACAGTTACACTGCTCTGTACTGATATATACAATAATATATATACTTTTCTATAGCTTCTATACTGCTTGTCAGGACACATGTGTCACAGTTACACTGCTCTGTACTGATATATACAATAATACATATACTTTTCTATAGCTTCTATACTGCTTGTCAGGACACATGTGTCACAGTTACACTGCTCTGTACTGATATATATACAATAATATATATATACTTTTCTATAGCTTCTATACTGCTTGTCAGGACACGTGTCACAGTTACACCGCTCTGTACTGATATACAGTAATATATATACTTTTCTATAGCTTCTATACTGCTTGTCAGGACACATGGTCACAGATACACCGCTCTGTACTGATATATACAATAATATATATACTTTTCTATAGCCTCTACTAGTGATGAGCGGGTTCGGATCCTCGTGAACCGAATCCCCCCGAACTTCACCCATTTTACACGGGTCCGAGGCAGACTCGGATCCTCCCGCCTTGCTCGGTTAACCCGAGCGCGCCCTAACGTCATCATCCCGCGGTCGGATTCTCGCGAGATTCGTATTCTATATAAGGAGCCGCGCGTCGCCGCCATTTTTCACTTGTGCATTGGAGGTGATCGTGAGAGGACGTGGCTGGCGTCCTCTCAGTTTCTATGTTCAGTGGGCTGCAAATTGTGCTGCAAATATCTGTGCTCAGTGTGCTGCAAATATCTGTGCTCAGTGTGCTGCAAGTGCAAATATCTACGTTCTCTGCCTGAAAAACGCTCCATATCTGACTGTGCTCAGTGTGCTGCAAATATCTGTGCTCAGTGTGCTAATTGCTTTATTGTGGGGACTGGGGACCAGCAGTATTATATAGTAGGAGGACAGTGCAGAGTTTTGCTGACCAGTGACCAGTGTCCACCAGTATTATACGTTCTCTGCCTGAAAAACGCTCCATATCTGTGCTGCATTGTAGTATATAGTAGGAGGACAGTGCAGAATTTTGCTGACCACCAGTATAACTATATAAATAGCAGTACGGTACAGTAGTCCACTGCTCTACCTACCTCTGTGTCGTCAAGTATACTATCCATCCATACCTGTGGTGCATTTCAGTTTTGCATAGTTTTCTGACCACCAGTATATACTATATAGCAGTACGGTACAGTAGGCCACTGCTCTACCTACCTCTGTGTCGTCAAGTATACTATCCATCCATACCTGTGGTGCATTTCAGTTTTGCACAGTTTGCTGACCACCAGTATATACTATATAGCAGTACGGTACAGTAGGCCACTGCTCTACCTACCTCTGTGTCGTCAAGTATACTATCTATCCATACCTGTGGTGCATTTAAGTTTTGCACAGTTTGCTGACCACCAGTATATAATATATAGCAGTACGGTATAGGAGGCCACTGCTCTACCTACCTCTGTGTCGTCAAGTATACTATCCATCCATACCTGTGGTGCATTTCAGTTTTGCACAGTTTGCTAAACACCAGTATATAATATATAGCAGTACGGTACAGTAGGCCACTGCTCTACCTACCTCTGTGTCGTCAAGTATACTATCTATCCATACCTGTGGTGCATTTCAGTTTTGCACAGTTTGCTGACCACCAGTATATACTATATAGCAGTACGGTACAGTAGGCCACTGCTCTACATACCTCTGTGTCGTCAAGTTTACTATCCATCCATACCTGTGGTGCATTTCAGTTTTGCCCAGTTTGCTGACCACCAGTATATAATATATAGCAGTACGGTACAGTAGTCCACTGCTCTACCTACCTCTGAGTCGTCAAGTATACTATCCATCCATACCTGTGGTGCATTTCAGTTTTGCACAGTTTGCTGACCACCAGTATATACTATATAGCAGTACGGTACAGTAGTCCACTGCTCTACCTACCTCTGTGTCGTCAAGTATACTATCCATCCATACCTGTGGTGCATTTCAGTTTTGCACAGTTTGCTGACCACCAGTATATAATATATAGCAGTACGGTACAGTAGGCCACTGCTCTACCTACCTCTGTGTCATCAAGTATACTTTCCATCCATACCTGTGGTGCATTTCAGATTTGCACAGTTTGCTGACCACCAGTATATACTATATAGCAGTACGGTACAGTAGTCCACTGCTCTAGCTACCTCTGTGTCGTCAAGTATACTATCCATCCATACCTGTGGTGCATTTCAGTTTTGCACAGTTTGCTGACCACCAGTATATAATATATAGCAGTACGGTACAGTAGGCCACTGCTCTACCTACCTCTGTGTCGTCAAGTATACTATCCATCCATACCTGTGGTGCATTTCAGATTTGCACAGTTTGCTGACCACCAATATATAAGATATAGCAGTACGGTACAGTAAGCCACTGCTCTACCTACCTCTGTGTCGTCAAGTATACTATCCATCCATACCTGTGGTGCATTTCAGTTGTGCGCAGTATGTATAGTAGTAGGCCATTGCTATTGATATATTACTGGCATATAATTCCGCACATTAAAAAATGGAGAGCAAAATTGTGGAGGGTAAAATAGGGAAAGATCAAGATCCTCTTCCACCTCGTGCTGAAGCTGCTGCCACTAGTCATGGCCGAGACGATGAAATGCCATCAACGTCGTCTGCCAAGGCCGATGCCCAATGTCATAGTAGAGAGCATGTAAAATCCAAAAAAATAAAGCTCAGTAAAATGACCCAAAAATCTAAATCAAAATCGTCTGAGGAGAAGCGTAAACTTGCCAATGTGCCATTTACGACACGGAGTGGCAAGGAACGGCTGAGGCCCTTCCCTATGTTCATGGCTAGTGGTTCAGCTTCACATGAGGATGGAAGCACTTATCCTCCCGCTAGAAAAATGAAAAGACTTAAGCTGGCAAAAGCACAGCAAAGAACTGTACGTTCTTCTAAATCACAAATCCCCAAGGAGAGTCCAATTGTGTCGGTTGCGATGCCTGACCTTCCCAACACTGGACGAGAAGAGGTGGCGCCTTCCACCATTTGCACGCCCCCTGCAAGTGCTGGAAGGAGCACCCACAGTCCAGTTCCTGATAGACAAATTAAAGATGTCACTGTTGAAGTACACCAGGATGAGGAGGAGAGTCCAATTGTGTCGGTTGCGATGCCTGCACCTCTTTTTTCTTTCATTTTTCTTTGCATCATGTGCTGTTTGGGGACTATTTTTTAAATCTGCCATCCTGTCTGACACTGCAGTGCCACTCCTAGATGGGACAGGTGTTTGTGTCGGCCACTTGTGTCGCTTAGCTTAGCCATCCAGCGACCTTGGTGCACCTCTTTTTTTCTTTGCATCATGTGCTGTTTGGGGACTATTTTTTAAATCTGCCATCCTGTCTGACACTGCAGTGCCACTCCTAGATGGGCCAGGTGTTTGTGTCGGCCACTTGGGTCGCTTAGCTTAGTCATCCAGTGACCTCGGTGCAAATTTTAGGACTAAAAATAATATTGTGAGGTGTGAGGTGTTCAGAATAGACTGAAAATGAGTGGAAATTATGGTTATTGAGGTTAATAATACTATGGGATCAAAATGCCCCCCAAATTCTATGATTTAAGCTGTTTTTGAGGGTTTTTTTGTAAAAAAAAAACACCCGAATCCAAAACACACCCGAATCCGACAAAAATTTTTTGGGGAGGTTTTGCCAAAACGCGTCCGAATCCAAAACACGGCCGCGGAACCGAATCCAAGACCAAAACACAAAACCCGAAAAATTTCCGGTGCACATCACTAGCCTCTATACTGCTTGTCAGGACACATGGTCACAGTTACACTGCTCTGTACTGATATATACAATCATTTTAAATCATTTTCTATAGCTTCTATACTACTTGTCAGGACACACATGTGTCACAGTTACACCGCTCTGTACTACTACTGATATACAGTAATATATATACTTTTCTATAGCTTCCATACTGCTTGTCAGGACACATGGGTCACAGTTACACCGCTCTGTACTGATATATACAATAATATATATACTTTTCTATAGCTTCATACTGCTGGTCAGGACACGTGTCACAGTTACACCGCTCTGTACTGATATATACAATAATATATATATATACTTTTTTATAGCTTCTATACTGCTTGTCAGGACACATGTGTCAGTTACACTGCTCTGTACTGATATATACAATAATATATATACTTTTCTATAGCTTCTATACTGCTTGTCAGGACACATGTGTCACAGTTACACTGCTCTGTACTGATATATATATACAATAATATATATATACTTTTCTATAGCTTCTATACTGCTTGTCAGGATACATGTGTCACAGTTACACTGCTCTGTACTGATATATATACAATAATATATATACTTCTCTATAGCTTCTATACTGCTTGTCAGGACACATGGGTCACAGTTACACCGCTCTGTACTGATATATACAATAATATATATACTTTTCTATAGCTTCTATACTGCTTGTCAGGACACATGGTCACAGATACACCGCTCTGTACTGATATATACAATAATATATATACTTTTCTATAGCTTCTATACTGCTGGTCAGGACACGTGTCACAGTTACACCGCTCTGTACTGATATATACAATAATATATATATATACTTTTTTATAGCTTCTATACTGCTTGTCAGGACACATGTGTCAGTTACACTGCTCTGTACTGATATATACAATAATATATATACTTTTCTATAGCTTCTATACTGCTTGTCAGGACACATGTGTCACAGTTACACTGCTCTGTACTGATATATATATACAATAATATATATACTTTTCTATAGCTTCTATACTGCTTGTCAGGATACATGTGTCACAGTTACACTGCTCTGTACTGATATATATACAATAATATATATACTTTTCTATAGCTTCTATACTGCTTGTCAGGACACATGGGTCACAGTTACACCGCTCTGTACTGATATATACAATAATATATATACTTTTCTATAGCTTCTATACTGCTTGTCAGGACACATGTGTCCCAGTTACACCGCTCTGTACTGATATATATACAATAATATATATACTTTTCTATAGCTTCTATACTGCTTGTCAGGACACATGTGTCACAGTTACACCGCTCTCTACTGATATATATATATACAATAATATATATACTTTTCTATAGCTTCTATACTGCTTGTCAGGACACATGTGTCACAGTTACACCGCTCTGTACTGATATATATACAATAATATATATACTTTTCTATAGCTTCTATACTGCTTGTCAGGACACATGTGTCACAGTTACACCACTCTGTACTGATATATACAATAATATATATACTTTTCTATAGCTTCTAGTATTACAGTGCAGCATTTTGGTGACCAACAGTATACATATATAGTACAGTACAGTAGGCCATTGCTATTGATATATTACTGGCATATAATTCCACACATTAAAAAATGGAGAACAAAAATGTGGAGGGTAAAATAGGGAAAGATCAAGATCCACTTCCACCTCGTGCTGAAGCTGCTGCCACTAGTCATGGCCGAGACGATGAAATGCCATCAACGTCGTCTGCCAAGGCCAATGCCCAATGTCATAGTAGAGAGCATGTAAAATCCAAAAAACAAAAGTTCAGTAAAATGACCCAAAAATCAAAATTAAAAGCGTCTGATGAGAAGCGTAAAATTGCCAATATGCAATTTACGACACGGAGTGGCAAGGAACGTCTGAGGCCCTTCCCTATGTTCATGGCTAGTGGTTCAGCTTCACATGAGGATGGAAGCACTCATCCTCCCGCTAGAAAAATGAAAAGACTTAAGCTGGCAAAAGCACAGCAAAGAACTGTACGTTCTTCTAAATCACAAATCCCCAAGGAGAGTCCAATTGTGTCGGTTGCGATGCATGACCTTCCCAACACTGGATGAGAAGAGGTGGCGCCTTCCACCATTTGCACGCCCCCTGCAAGTGCTGTAAGGAGCACCCACAGTCCAGTTCCTGATAGACAAATTGAAGATGTCACTGTTGAAGTACACCAGGATGAGGATATGGGTGTTGCTGGCGCTGAGGAGGAAATTGACAAGGAGGATTCTGATTGTGAGGTGGTTTGTTTAAGTCAGGCACCCGGGGAGACACCTGTTGTCCGTGGGACGAATATGGCCAATGACATGCCTGGTCAAATTACAAAAAAAAATCACCTCTTCGATGTGGAATTATTTCAACAGAAATGCGGACAACAGGTGTCAAGCCATGTGTTGCCTTTGTCAAGCTGTAATAAGTAGGGGTAAGGACGTTAACCACCTAGGAACATCCTCCCTTATACGTCACCTGGAGTGCATTCATCAGAAGTCATTGACAAGTTCAAAAACTTTGGGTGACAGCGGAAGCAGTCCACTGACAACTAAATCCCTTCCTCTTGTACCCAAGCTCCTACAAACCACACCACCAACTCCCTCAGTGTCAATTTCCTCCTTAGACAGGAACGCCAATAGTCCTGCAGGCCATGTCACTGGCAAGTCTGACGAGTCCTCTCCTAACTGGGATTCCTCCGATGGATCCTTGAGTGTAACGCCTACTGCTGCTGGCGCTGCTGTTGTTGCTGCTGGGAGTCGATCGTCATCCCAGAGGGGAAGTCGGAAGACCACTTGTACTACTTCCAGTAAGCAATTGACTGTCCAACAGTCCTTTGCGAGGAAGATGAAATATCACAGCAGTCATCCTGCTGCAAAGCGGATAACTCATGTCTTGGCAGCTGCGGTGGTGTTAAACGTGTGTCCGGTATCCACCGTTAATTCACAGGGACTTAGAGAATTTCTTGAGGCACTGTGTCCCCGGTACCAAAAACCATCTAGGTTCCATTTCTCTAGGCAAGCGATACCGAGAATGTACACAGACCTCAGAAAAAGAGTCACCAGTATCCTAAAAAATGCAGTTGTACCACATAACCATGGACATGTGGACAAGTGGAGCAGAGCAGACTCAGGACTGTGACAGCCCACTGGGTAGATGTATTGCCTCCCGCAGCAAGAACAGCAGCGGCGGCACCAGTAACAGCATCTCGCAAACGCCAACTCGTTCCTAGGCAGGCTACGCTTTGCATCACCGCTTTCCATAAGAGGCACACAGCTGACAACCTCTTACGGAAACTGAGGAACATCATCGCAGAATGGCTTACCCCAATTGGACTCTCCTGGGTATTTGTGACATCGGACAACGCCACCAATATTGTGCGTGCATTACATGTGGACAAATTCCAGCACGTCCCATGTTATGCACATACATTGAATTTGGTGGTGAAGAATTTTTTAAAAAATGACAGGGGCGTGCAAGAGATGCTGTCGGTGGCCCGAAGAATTGCGGTTCACTTTCGGCATTCAGCCACCGCATGCCGAAGACTGGAGCACCAGCAAACACTCCTGAACCTGCCCCACCATCATCTGAAGCAAGAGGTGGTAACGAGGTGGAATTCAACCCTCTATATGTTTCAGAGGATGGAGGAGCAGCAAAAGGCCATTCAAGCCTATACATCAGCCTACGATATAGGCAAAGGAGGGGGAATGCACCTGACTCAAGCGCAGTGGAGAATGATTTCAACGTTGTGCAAGGTTCTGCAACCCTTTGAACTTGCCACATGTGAAGTCAGTTCAGACACTGCCAGCCTGAGTCAGGTCATTCCCCTCATCAGGCTTTTGCAGAAGCTGGAGAGATTGAAGGAGGAGCTAAAACGGAGCGATTCCGCTAGGCATGTGGGACTTGTGGATGGAGCCCTTAATTCGCTTAACCAGGATTCACGGGTGGTCAATCTGTTGAAATCAGAGCACTACATTTTGGCCACCGTGTTCAATCCTAGGTTTAAAGCCTACGTTGTATCTCGCTTTACGGCAGACACAAGTGTGCAGAGGTGCAAAGACCTGCCATCCTGTCTGACACTGTAGTGCCACTCCTCGATGGGCCAGGTGTTTGTGCCGGCCCTTGGGTCGCTTTGCTTAGTCATCCAGCAACCTTGGTGCGCCTCTTTTTTTCTTTGCGTCATGTGCTGTTTGGGGACTATTTTTTAAATCTGCCATCCTGTCTGACACTGCAGTGCCACTCCTAGATGGGCCAGGTGTTTGTGTCGGCCACTTGGGTCACTTAGCTTAGTCACACAGCGACCTCGGTGCAAATTTTAGGACTAAAAATAATATTGTGAAGTGTGAGGTGTTCAGAATAGACTGGAAATGAGTGGAAATTATGGTTATTGAGGTTAATAATACTGCAGTGGCAGACAGGACGGCAGTTTTAAAAACTAGGCCCCAGAGAGCACATAATGCAAAGAAAAAAGAGGTGCAAGATGGAATTGTCTTGGGCCCTTCCACCCACCTTTATGTTGTTTAAACAGGACATGCACATTTTAATAAACCCATCATCTCAGCGACAGGTGGCCCCCCTGTAAAAAGCTTGCCAAGTTCTCCAAATCACAGCTAGCTACAAACATACCACCTCCATATTTGATGACTTTTACATTATGAGAAGAGGCAAGAGGACAGTTTCAAGAAGGTGACTAAAAATTAGAGAGGCACATGCAATCGGGAACAACACACAGGCTTTCACCTCCACTCCTATATTGGTGTGGAACAGAAAGGACTTCAACCAAGCAAATATTTAATTATTAATTACCACATTACTGGACAAACTGAAAAACTAGGGGCCAAAGCCTCCAAAATAGTACCCCCTTCTCCATTTTCAGGGATTAAGGCAATCTCGGATTTAATGCTGAGATGCAAGTAAACTTGTGAATACAACAGGATCAAGATTGGATATTTTCCCCTCCACCGGAGTCTAGAGACTTATTTTGTGAAAATCTCTTTTCCCCCTGTGGAGTGTGCAATTATTAAATTTTCAATTTTAAAATGCTATTATTTTTAGGGTGTTTGGGCATGCCCCATTTTTAGGCCACACCCACAGTCCTGACCATGGCCCAGCTTGGCTCTCTGTGAACCTGCACATGGCTATTTTGGCACAATGTTGGACCAAAATGACCAATGAAATAACAATAAGGCACAAGCTGAGTGGGACTTTTGTCCCACTCAGCCTGAGCCTTATTGTTATTTCTTTGCTTTAAAAATGCAGAACGTAAAAATTGCATATTATACATCCATAATCGTATGTGCGCCAGGTTATCTCAGGCATACTAAAACTCAGAAACACATTATACTGTAGCTTCCTGTAGTTCAAACTTACTACTAGAATGTCACCAAATTTGTTAGGGAGACTAACTAGGACATGGGAAGTAGGGCTGTGGGAAAAAGCAGCCTAGCAATCAGATCTAAATCGGCCCCTTTGTTTGGGGAAGACCTAAATAAAATTGTGAACAGACAAAATCAGCTGTGCAAAATATCAGGGAAAGAACAGTACAATTTTTTGGAGAGCCGATGTATGTATACAAATATATATAAATTGATTTATTATTGAAGCATAAAATAACAATAAAAGATGACATTAATTATTGGATATAAAAAGCACACCTTGACTCAGTTTATCCGTTTGGACAGACAACAAATTGTGTCGGTACTATAGATAAAAGTCCACAAATGGAAATGGAGTCCAGCTGTTTAGTGGAAAGCAATAGATGGTAGTAGCCGTGAGGTGAAAAAATTAGAAGTGAATGATCAGTGCACTAGACATCCCATAATTATTGGGGGAGTGATCCAGTATTGGTTAATGTTCAATTACCTCTCCTTAGATGGGCTGGTCCAGAGCCGAGCGTCCTCGGCAATGTGTCCTGCAGTGCCCACTATGCGAATGCCGCCGGGAGGAGGGAGCCGTGGATTCACTAGAAAGTATGAGCCGTGTGCTGGTTTATCCGGCTGACAGGGAGCCGTGTGTTGATACGAGCGGCTCGTAAGTTCAGATCCGTGGCTGTTCTGGGATCTCTGTAAAGATGAAAGACGGCTTGCGGGGAGAACAAACCCGCTGATGCTTTCAAATAGGATACCTCGGCAGGTGTGCAGACAGGAGGCGTGGCCTAACGCGTTTCGTCACGTGACCCGTGACTTTCTCAAAGGTTCCTTTGAGAAAGTCACGGGTCACGGGTCACGTGACGAAACGCGTTAGGCCACGCCTCCTGTCTGCACACCTGCCGAGGTATCCTATTTGAAAGCATCAGCGGGTTTGTTCTCCCCGCAAGCCGTCTTTCATCTTTACAGAGATCCCAGAACAGCCACGGATCTGAACTTACGAGCCGCTCGTATCAACACACGGCTCCCTGTCAGCCGGATAAACCAGCACACGGCTCATACTTTCTAGTGAATCCACGGCTCCCTCCTCCCGGCGGCATTCGCATAGTGGGCACTGCAGGACACATTGCCGAGGACGCTCGGCTCTGGACCAGCCCATCTAAGGAGAGGTAATTGAACATTAACCAATACTGGATCACTCCCCCAATAATTATGGGATGTCTACTGCACTGATCATTCACTTCTAATTTTTTCACCTCACGGCTACTACCATCTATTGCTTTCCACTAAACAGCTGGACTCCATTTCCATTTGTGGACTTTTATCTATAGTACCGGCACAATTTGTTGTCTGTCCAAACGGATAAACTGAGTCAAGGTGTGCTTTTTATATCCAATAATTAATGTCATCTATTATTGTTATTTTATGCTTCAATAATAAATCAATTTATATATATTTGTATACATGCATCGGCTCTCCAAAAAATTGTACTGTTCTTTCCCTGATATTTTGCGCAGCTGATTTTGTCTGTTCTATATTCTCCAACCAAACACCCACATAGTGTTTTTCAGCCGCGTATATATCAGGGTAATTTGATTATTAGCCCCCTGCAATTGAGGCGCTGTAGAAGCAGTTTTTGTTTTTTTCTAAATAAAATTGTGTCTGAACTGGCAGCTGCTAAGACAGCTTTTCTCCCTACAACTAATCCTTATTAGAAGGCAAAAAGTTCCACTTTTCATTACTTTCGGCCTCAAAGGAAAGTGAAAGGTCAGACATACCCTAGACAATCTCGTGTTTCCAAAACCTCCAAGCCCAAGGCGAAGCAGTCTTGGGCAGTCTGCTGCCAAACATGACAAGCCTGCTGCATGACGGGGCGGGTCTCCCCCTGCGGGACCCCAGGGTGGGAGGCCGACTTCTACAGTTCGCCCAAATCTGGCTTACGACCACTTCAGACGCTTGGGTACTGTAATTTGTCTCTCACAGGTACTCTGTCTTATTCAAGAGACGTCCCCCTCACCAGTTCTGCACAAAAGCTTTCCCTTTTGGATCCATTGAAAGCGCAGGCTTTATAAATGGTTGTAAGTTCCCTCCTGAGTACAGGAGTGGTTGTTCCAGTTCCTTACCCACAGAGGGGCAGAAGTTATTACTCAACCCAGTTTCTGGTCCCGAAACCCAAGGGGTCCTACCATCCTATACTCAACCTCAAATCTTTGAACAAATTTGTGAGAGTGTCCAAGTTTCATATGGAAACACTGCACTCAATAGTGCTGGCTATGGAACCCGGAGACTATATGGTATCCCTGGATATACAGGATGCATATCTGCATATTCCTATTGCCATCTCGCATCAGCAGTTCCTGTGGTTTGCTATTGGCGACCTTCACTACCAATTCCAGGCTCTGTCATTTGGACTGGCTACGGCTCCTCAGATCTTCACCAGGGTCATGGCCATTATGACGGCCCACCTCCGTCACCAGGGAATCAGAATCCTCCCGTACTTGGACAGCTTGCTGATTCTGGCAAGTTCACACAAAGTCCTCAGTCATCTACAGCTGACGGTGACTTTCCTGCAAGCCCACGGGTGGCTAATAAATTAGAAAAAGTCCTCGCTGGTCCCAGCTCAGAACATGGTGCACCTAGGGCACTCTTGGATACAGTCAGAGACTGTTCCTGTCTCCAGACAAAGTCCTGAAACTTCAGGACAAGATAAGGCGCTTCCTTCATTGCCCCAGAGTTTCAATACACTCGGCGATGCAAGTACTTGGCTTGATGGTGTTGTCGTTCGACATGGTAAAGTATGCTCAATTTCACTCTCATCCTCTGCAAGGGTTGAGCCTCTCCAAGTGGGAAGGCCTACCTCATCAGATAAGATACCAAATGGTCTCTTTGACTCCGGAGGTACATCTGTCGCTGTCCTGGTGGATCTAGGACCAGCAATTGAGCAGGGTCCTTCCCTTCTGGATCCCCAACCAGGTCCTACTGACAACGGACGCAGTCTGCAGGGATGTGGAGCGGTGTTAGAGCAACACTCATTTCAGGGTCGTTGCACCAAGGAAGATTCACTACTTCCGATCAATATTCTGGAGCTGAGGGCAGTGTTCTCTCTCGCACTGCCTCTGGTTTCGAACAGGCCTGTTCAGGTACAATCAGACAACGCCACCACAGTGGCTTACATAAACCATCATGGAAGCACTCGAAGCTGCATGGCAATGTTGGAGGTGCCCAAAATCCTATGTTGGGCGGAACGCCATCTACCAGCTATATCTGCAGTGTTCATTCCAGGCGTCCTGAACCGGGAAACAGACATCCTCAGTTGCCAGGACATTCACTCCGGAGAGTGGAGCCTTCATCCTAAAGTCTTGCAACTCCTGGTAGACAAATGGGGTCTGCCAGACGTGTACCTCATGGCATCTCAACACAATCACAAGGTTCTGGTCTTCAGGTCAAGGACCAGGGATCCTCAGGAAGCATTCGTGGACGCACTGGCAGTTCCGTGGAACTTTCAGGTGCCTTACATATTCCCTCCGGTTTAACATATATAGATATAAATATATATATTTAGTGGTGAGCTCAGCGCTGGAGTTGTGCAATGGGTTATTTTATATGTAAAGACAATTAATATGGTTATCTGTAAGATCCTGGCCAGACTGGCTTTGATGGCGTGGCTCTTGAAGCATCACTCCTAATGGCCAAAGTATTTACTGAGGCGGTCATTCAGACTATGCTGAAGGCCCACAAACCGGCCTCTGCCCAGATTTATTACAGGGTTTGGCATTCTTACTTCACCTGGTGTGCTGATTAAAATTATGACGCTTATAGATTTAGAACTTCCAGAATTCTGGCTTTTTTACAAAGAGGCTTAGACTTAAGTCTGCATCTGGCCTCCCTCAAGATTCACATTTCTGCCTTGTCGGTATGGTTTCAGCGCACGATTGCCTCTATACCTGATGTTCATACATTCACTTAGGGTGTTCTACGTATTCAGCCTCCCTATGTCCCTCCAGTGGCTCCATGGGAACTGTCTATTGTATTGAAAGCTCTTCAAGAGTCTCCCTTTGAACCTTTTGAATCGGTGGACCTCAAATGGTTCATGGCCAAGGTCCTGTTCTTGCTGGCTATTGCCTCCGCAAGAAGGGTCTCGGATTTAAGCGCTTTGTCCTGTCATCTGCCCTTTCTGATTTTCCATCGTGACAGGGCAGTTCTCCGAATCAGGCCCGGTTACTTGCCTAAGGTGGTGTCATCTTTTCACCTGAACCAAGAGAGTATGGTCCCCTGCCTTTATCTCTTTGGACTTGTCGGCTAAAGAATGGTCTTAAGATGTGGTTAGGGCTCTACGTGTCTATGTGGACAGGACTGCCTCTATTAGACGGTCTGATGCTCTATTTGTCCTGTTTGGATTCCACAAACATGGCTGGCTTGCAAATAATCAATCCTTGGCCAGATGGATTAGAATGGTGATTGCACATGCTTATGCTTCTCACATCCACTAAGGCACATCCCCAACCTTTGAGGAACTGCTTTAGAACATCCCCGATGTTTCTCTGTGGAAACCAATGTAACCTGCTGCAGCAAAGGAGAGTTATGGTAGACTTACCATTGTTAACTCTCTTTTTGCAAGGTACATTGGGTTCCCCTGGGCTCCCACCCTGATGCACCTAGCTTCTTTGGGTTTGTATGGCATTAGCCACTGGTACCTTCTCCTGTCATGAGATTGTGACTAACATCTGCCTTCTCTCTTGCCTGCTCCTGCATTGGACTGGATATCAAAACTGAGCTCTCAGTGCCTGGAGGCGGGTTTATAGAGGAGGCCCCTATGTATCCTGGAACAGCTAAAGCTTTGCCTGTTGGTGTCTCTGGATTCAGATCCACTCTACACCCCGATGTTTCCCTGTGGAACCCAATGTACCTTGCAGGAAGAGAGTTAACAATGGTAAGTCTACCATAACTCTCCTTATACACAAAAAAATAATTATAGTAGTAGTCTGCTCTTGGACAAGTTGGAATCCTGTGTTTGCTGTCACTGCCTAACATTACTTGGTTATTATTTGCTTATTTCAATTCTTGGTTGTTTTAATAACTTTGGTAAAGCTATTCTGTTAGATTACAAGTGTGCTGCAGTACCTCTTATGAGTGCTCAGTACAACCTCCTCATAATGCCAATGTTTATATACTGTAGTTGAGCAATTTTTTTGCAGTGGTGCATCCAAAGACTTGTACGCCACTTTAATTACAGAGTGTACACAAAGGCGCTGTGATTGAAACAGACGGTATCAGAAATGTTGTGGAAAAGTGACAATCATTCGTGGGCAGTGACTAGGAGGTGGTTAGAAATGACCGCAAAAAATGGTCTCATCGGCATATTATGGTTAGAGATGAGTGTTTCGGGTTCTCCAAGAACCGGACCCACCGAACTTCCCAATTCGAGTCTGGATTCTAGTCCGGCTCAGGGATTCCTGCCAACCTTGGATCTCAAAATGAGGCAAAACATCATCATCCCCCTGTCGGATTCTCGTGGGGTTTTGGATTCTATAAATGTCCCGGTGATCTGCGCTATTTTCACTCTGGCTGTGGAGAGTGTACTGAATGGACATGTCCGTCTCAGTGCTGGGTTATGGGGCTGGTGGCTGCTGTGGGGGCTGGTGTATCAGTCCAAGGGTGCTCTGTCTGCCGTCTGGTGTATCTGTCTACCTAGGAGTGATCTGTCCATGCATCTAGGGGCTCTGCCACAGTGTTAATTGAAAACCTAGTATACTGTGTGTACATCCAGGGGCTGGTGCGTCCTATCAGTATCAGTCCAGGGGTGCTCTGTCTAACTAGGGTGATCTGTCCATCCATGCGCCCCAGTGTAAAATGAAAACAATAAAAGCTAAATAGCCTAAAATATAATTATAAAACATTTTTTTTGTGCTGTAGCCCAGTGTACTATACAATTTTTATTTTATTTTCATAAGTACTGTGACACTGCCAGTCAGACCGCAGTATATTATTTTGTTCGTACTCATACACGTATTGTGCGACACTGGGTGAAGGTGCTACCACAGTAATATATTTTCATACTCATACACATATAGGGGGTAATTCCAAGTTGATCGCAGCAGGACATTTTTTAGCAGTTGGGCAAAACCATGTGCACTGCAGGTGTGGCAGATATAACATGTGCAGAAAGAGTTAGATTTGGGTGGGTTATTTTGTTTCTGTGCAGGGTAAATACTGGCTGCTTTATTTTTACACTGCAATTTAGATTGCAGATTGAACACACCACACCCAAATCTATCTCTCTCTGCACATGTTATATCTGCCTCCCCTGCAGTGCACAAGGTTTTGCCCAATTGCTAACAAACTTGCTGTTGCGATCAACTCAGAATTACCCCCATAGTGCGACACTGTTGGTGAAATTAAACCGCAGTGTTTGATTACTATTTCTGACTCATACATGTATTGTTGGACACTGTAGGTGAAAGTAAACCATAGTGTTAGACTATTATCTCTGACTCATAAACGTATTGTGACATTGTAGTTGGTAGATTTTTTGTACAAATTGTGGAGTGTGCTGTATGCAACTTGGTTTGTGTTTGTTGATAGATATGGAGGACGAACAATTGAGAGGAGAGCAGGAACCACTTACTAGTGCTGCAGGTGTTGCCACCAGTAATGATGGTCATCAACGTCACCTACTAAGGCAGATGCCCAAGGGTATAAACAGCTTAAATCAGGGCATGTAAAATCAAAGAAAAAGTCAGATTAGTAAAAGTCAGATTGGTGCAATAATAACCAATAAAAAATGTTGTCTATGCAATAAAGACCATCACCAACGCCCATGATAATTTTTTTTTTTTATCAAACAAATTAAATTAAATTACTAATCAATCCTTCCTTTCACTACATACATACTCTACCTCCCTTGGGTCTCTGATCCCGTGCCAGACCATTTTTTATTTTTTTATTTTTTACAAAAACAGCTAAAATCACATGATTTGGCCTTTTTTTGTTCCTAGAGTATTATTAATCAAATGTCATTCATTTCCAGGCATTTCCAAGCAATTTTGACCACAGTACAAACAATGAAAAATATATATTGTACAATATGCCTAGGGGCACAAGCAGCTTCTGCTGACTAAAATGATATGTGGCATGCCTATATTCTGTGTGTGACTGTGACTGTATCTGCAAACGAAATGCTACATTACAGTGTATTCCTGGAAATCCCTGTAAGATGTATGAGGACAAATCTCTATCCAGGCAGAGGCAGAAGTCACAGTATTAGCAGCAGCGTGAGTGCTGTATGCGTGTGGGTTGGTTGTGCAGTAGTGTTCAGCATATGTGTAAGGGGCATTATGTGTGTCATGTGTATAAATGCATTAATAATGTGCAGCATATGTGTAAGAATTAAGGTTCAAAAAGGGATGAGATTACCTAAAGCAGGCTTTTTCAACCAGTGTGCCGTGGCACACTAGTGTGCCGCGACCAGTTACAAGGTGTGCCACGGAGCCAGAGCAGCTTCCTGCATCTTCAGAGTGAAGTGTGGCCCAGGTTCCTCTTAGAAGATCAGTCGTGCTACGATCGTGACCTGTGCCTTGAGGGCGCGGCGGTGTGATATCATAGGTCACGGACACTGCATCTCACCACCCAGCCAGCCCACCCACCTGCATACACATCTTCCAGTTCCCGCCTGCATACACAGCTTTCCTTGCCCATCCACATCCACACCTGTCCACCCGACCGCCCGCTTCTCAGTATTCGCAGCACTCCACTATGAACAACCCCCACCACTGAGAGACAGGGAGGGGGACAGCTGACCGGTAGGGGCTAATATTTGTTATTTGATTTCTCCTGTGGGGAGCAATAGGATTTATGTGGGGAGAAATGTGATTGATTTATGTGTGAGCAACATGATTTATGTGGGGAGCAATGTGATTGATTTATGTGGGGAGCAATAGGATTTATGTAGGGAGCAACATGATTTATGTGGGGAGCAATGTGATTGCTTTTTCTGTGTAGGCCAATGTATTGTGTTGTATTTTTTACTGTGAGGGACAATGTGTTGTTGTTTTTTTCTGTGGGGAACTGATGGTGTGCCTTGGCAATTTTAAAATATTGTTCGGTGTGCCACAAGTAAAAAAAGGTTGAAAATCACTGACCTAAAGGATAAAAAAAAGGGGCAGACTAGATGGGCCAAGTGGTTCTTATCTGCTGTCAAATTCTATGTTTCTATGTTTCTAAAGGTCCATATAGACGGGCCGATGTGGGAGAGATGTGTGCTGAGCGAACTGGTCAGCACACATCTCTCCCGCCGCTCAGCACAGCGCGATCTGTGCTGAGCGTGCGGGGGGAGACAGGGGGTAAAGTGAGTGACCCGCTAGATTGGCCTGCATGCAGGCCAATTTAGCACCAGCGATAGCGATGCGCGGGGCTGCGCATTGCTATCACTGTAGGGGGTACACGCGGAGCGATAATGCTCAAATTCTAAGCAATCTAGTCAGATTGCTTAGAATATCGCTCCGTGAGTACCCCCTTAAGGACCATTATGTGTGTCATTATCTGTATAAGGTTATTAATAATGTGCGGCATATGTGTAAGGGACATTATGTGTATGAGGCCATTAATAAAGGTTGGCATAATGTGTAAGGTGCATTATGTTCATAAGGACATTAATAATGTGTGTCATATGTGTGAGGGGATTTACTGTGTGGTGTTATGTGTATAAATGCATTACTAATGTGTGGCATTATGTGTATACGATGCTCTATTGTGTGGAGTAACATATAGAGAGGATACTACTGTGTGGTTTAATGTGAATAAAGAGCAATATGGTGTGGTGTAATGTGTATAAGGAGAAATTCAGTGTGATTTAATGTGAATAAGGAGCACTACTGTGAGGAGTAACATATATAAGGTAAAGTGGTGCTACTGTATGTAATGTGAATAAGAGACACTATTGCATGATAAAATATGATTAAAGTTGCACTACTGTGTGGCCTAATTTGACTTGTGGGTACTATTGTGTGGCCATGTCCCTTCCCAGCAAGAACATGCCCCTTTTTGGGCTGTGCGCTGAATGTGTGCACTGTTCCTAATTTAAATATAGATGGTAGGAGCACCAAAATGAGGACTGCTATGTGTGAGGGGTGATTGGGCTGGGAAAGGGGTTCAGTGGTGGAACTAGGTGCTAGGGGTCACCAGCCAAAATCTTGCCTAGGGCATCATATTGGTTAGGGCTGGCTCTGTACTAAGCAGTGATAAAAGTGGAGAAGTGAGCCAGTGGAGAAGTTGCCCATGGCAACCAATCAGCTGCTCTGTATATTTTTATAGTATGCAAATTATAAATGTTACGTCAATGCTGATTGGCTGCCATGGGCAACTTCTCCACTGGCTCACTTCTTCACTTTTATCACTGCTTAGTACATCTCCCCTTAAGGGACCTATTTACTAAGTCTTATGGTGCCCATACACTTGTGAGATAATCGGTGCTAACCTTTGATTTCGACCGCATCTGTGAGAGAAATCGAAGGATTGTATGCACATTTTAGGTACCTTTCGACGCGATGCGTGAGCACGCCGGTCGAATCTCACGTCTAAAGATAGTATGTGCTGCACTTAATATTTATCAAATCGCAGTGCGATCGCATGTGTTTTTAAAAACACATGCTATATATCGCACTGTGATGTGAGATGGGCACCCACCGGGAGCGACCAGAGGCCGCTCCCACTCGGCGGTGACGTGCCCATCACGTGATTACCATGCAATCTATCGCATGATCTCATGGTAATCACTTTCGCAGTTCAGGTGCGATTTCACCACACCTGAACTGCCGGTGCGATGCCCCGAGATGTCGCGTTGCGGGGCATCGCACAAGTGTATGGGCACCATTAGATGGAGATAAAGTAGATGGAGATAAAATACCAGCCAATCAGCTACTAACTGCTATGTTACAGGCTGTGTTTGAAAAATGACAGGTAGGAGCTGTTTTGTTCATATGTTTGTAAATCCAGTCATCAGGACACAGAGACATGTGAGTTCACTGCTGTGCTGCTTTATTCCATCACCAACTCCAGGCACACTGCACACTGGAGTACCCACTTCCCAGCATCACCCTGGTCCCAGGGACCATCACTGAAGATTCAGGCTTACACATATTAGTAAGGGAGTGTCTACAAATATTAAGCATTCTAATACACTAACATCACATCCTCTTTTCTTTAAAGATAAGCCCTGTACTTTTCAATGCAACAATTAACAACGTCATATTAAGAACATAATCTAACACGTTTCAATGAGTCTCTCAGGTCTGCGTATTTCCCTTTTGGGTCTTTCATACACAGTCTGTGTTTCATCGACCATGTTGGACCTTTCTAGAATCGTGGTTTGTTCACTATTATCAGGATCATCATACATGTCAGATGAAGGGTATTCTTCAGTCATGTTGTCTTCATTATGGTTAGGTTGAGATCTTAAATCCACCCGATTTCTTCTTACTTCCGTTCCACGTTCTGTACGTATAGTATAAGATCTTGGTGCTACTTGTGATTGCACAGCATAGTTTTTCTTAGTCGTGCAGGTATGACAAACCTATTGCCTTTGTAAATAATACCATCGACAACTGTAAGGTCACTGCGGTACATCCAATAATCATGGATAGACAGCGGGCACGCGTGTTTTTCTGCTGGCCAACCTTTCAGAATGATATCTTTCAACACTTTCATTGTGTCATCTGTCTCAGTTTCTTTCCTAATCTGTTCTTGTCTTGCAAGAGACACTGGTAGAGAAGCTACGATCAAATTAACATAGGCTTCTATCTCTTCATACTTTTGGACCCTTCACTTTTGTCCACAGCACGAGAAAGTGTATCAGCAATGTACATGTATTTGCCGGAACAGTACAGCAAGTGTACATCATATTTATGTAGTCTGATAAGCATTTGTTGAATTCTCATGGGACAGTCATGTAATGATTTAGTCATGATAGCTACCAATGGCTTGTGGTCAGTTTCCACTGTAAATGTTTGACCATACACAAACTGATGAAATCGCTCACATGCATATGTGATCGCTAGAAGTTCTTTTTCTATCTGAGCATACCTTGTTTCAGCACTTGTCAGTGCTCTTGATGCATAGATGACTGGTTGCCATGTATCCTCATGTTCTTGTAACAGCACTGAGCCTAGGCCAAATTGCGAAGCATCTGCTAAAATTCTTATTCCTTTTCGCAGGATCAAAGAATTTTAGCACTGGTTGCTCTGTAATGATCTGTTTCAAGTTTTGCCAACTTTCTTCTTGTTCATGTAACCACATCCACTCGTTATCTTTGTCCAACAACCATCTAAGAGAGGCTGTTCGTTCAGAGTTGAGAATTAAACTTTCTTAAGTAAGTAATCATTCCTAGCAATCTTCTGAAGTCATCTTTGTTGTTAGGACGTTCCATGTTCACTATGGCTGATATTTTCCCTCGGTCTGGTTTTACACCTTGATCCGAGACCATGTCGCCCATAAAGGTAAGTGTATTCACGCCAAATTCACATTTGTCCTTGTTTAGCTTTAGATTCACTTTCTTGACAAGTTCCATTACTTGTCTCAATCTAGAATCATGTTCTTCCTTTGTAGATCCCAAGACAATAATGTAATCCATCATTGTTTCAACACCTAGAATATGTTCAAAAATCATGTGTATCTTTTTGTGATATACTTCTGGAGCAGACAATATTCCATATGGTAGTCAAAGAAATCTGTATCGACCTTCTGGTGTATTAAATGTACAAAGCTTTGAGCTGGCCTCATCTAGCTTCATTTGCCAGAATCCTGAAGATGCGTCCAATTTACTGAACCATTTTGCTCCCGCAAATTACGACATGATTTCATCTCTGGTTGGTAGTTTTAAATGTTCTCGTTTAATAGCTTTGTTTAAATCTCTGGGGTCTAGACATATTCTGAGTTGTCCATTTTTCTTTTCAACAATTATTAAGGAGCTTACCCATTCAGTAGGCTCATCAACTTTCTGTATCACACCCAAGGCTTCCATGCGATTTAACTCTTGTTTCAGTTTTTCTCTCAGCGCAAATGGCACTTTTCTACAGGGGTGTATCACTGAAGAAACTTGCGTGTCTATATTTATTTTATGCTCTCCAGGCAAACAACCTAGACCTTCAAACAAGTCTTTGTATTCTGTAAACATCGATTTGCAGTCATCTTCTACTTGTGATGTCACCATAAAAACTTTCTTTAGCAAGCTTAGTTTCTCACAGGAACTTACTCCTAGAATCGGTTGCACATTTTTATCCACAATCAGTAGAGATGTTTTAAACTGTTGTCCCTTATTTTTCAGTGTCACTAAGCATGTACCTTTCACAGGAATTTCCTCCCCAGTGTACCCTGTAACTTTCACTTTGGCTGGATGAATTTTAGGTTTTACTCTAAAAGTCTTATAGTCTTGAAACGATATTAAATTCAGCTGCGCGCCAGTATCAAGCTTAAAGGGAATGACAATCTCGTTCACAGTTAAAGGGACAATCCATTCTTTCTTATCTGCACTGCAAAGTTCAATGCAATCCACAAAGAATTCCTCTGTTTGTTTAACAGCATGCACATTGTTTTATTTCAGTTTTCATTTTACAGCATTTGGCAAAGTGATTAAGTCTACCACATTTCAAGCCGGGCACATTTTAGGATTGTAAGCATTTCCACATCTACTACACATTTCCTTATTAGATTGTGGCTTAGACTGCTTCATTCTTGAGAATGGAGGTCTGCTTGGCTGTTTTCTGCACTACATGGACAGCACCAGCTTCCTTGTGTAACGTTTTGGCTTGAAATCTAGTTATTTCTGCAGATCTGCACATAGTCACTGCCTTTTCTAGTGTTAGGTCTTGCTCTCTCAGCAGTCTCTCTCTGAGTCCATTATCAGGTATTCCACAGACAATACGATCTCTAATCAGTGAATCCTTTAAATCAACAAACTCACAGGTTTTACTGAGTGATTGCAGCTCTGTAACATACTGATCAAATCCATCTACAGACTTCTGATCACATGTGAAAAACTTATATCTTTCATATGTCACATTTTTCCTTGGCACAAAGTAATCTTTACACTTTTGCATTATAGAAGATAGCACCATATTCTGCCCCCAGCAAACTGAAAACTATTAGAAATGTCCAGAACATCCTCTCCTATCACATGGAGGAAAATGGATGCCTTAGATTTGTCAGCCCCTGTATCAGCTCCACATGCAGCAAGATATATATTATACCTTTGTTAAATCTTTTCCAGTTTTCAGACAAGTTACCAGACATCAGCATGCCGGTTGGAGGAGCTAGTTTATCCATGGTTACTCACTGTTTGAAGAGAGGAGCACATGGCAGGCTTTGCAGACACTGAGTATCACAGCCTTACAGACTTCTGCAAGATTCTTCCACACTCTGAGAACACTAGCAGTCCAAGTTAAACTTCTTCTGACACCATGGCCTATATTTACTAATAATCCGAGTTTGACCGATTTTGTTTTGTTTTTCTAAGTCCCAACACGGGAATTCACTAAGCACAAATTTCGGCAGTGTTTGGGCTATTCGTAATGGTTTTAACGGCAAAGTTCAAAAGTACGAATGAATAGACCATCGGTCAAACGCGGCTGTTATTTCATACAACACGGGTATTCACTATTCATTCGTATTTGGGTGTTAGTCTCTGAGTGCTCAATTGCTGTCGTATTTTTTTTGCGATTCGTTAAAAAAAGCAGCAAAAAATAGACCTGCTTTTTTCAGGCGTGTTTACATGTGCTGCAACTAACAAATCACTCACACCTGAATTAGGTTGCCTATAAAAGGATCTTAGGCCCATTTAAATCCAACTACACTCAGAAATGGCAGCAGGACTGTGGGCCAGTGATATTTTGTGTGCTGTGGGATTCCTCAGACTCAGACATCAGCCTGTAAGTAACCAGGGCCAAGAAACTGAACATGGTCAGCAGGTTGCACAGGTTCCGCGGAGGCTGCGCAGGCATCATTTTTTTAGGGGGCGTTTATACTTGAACGCATTGTCCGATGATACGGTCATACAGATGTTCCGTCTAAATCGTAACAACATTTTCCGTCTGTATGACCTTGTCAAACTGGGCCTAGACCCTGAGACAGCACGCTCTCGCTCTGTCTCAGGCCTGCACAAACTCCTGGCTGTGTAGCACTTTATGGCTACTGGCAGCTTTCAGGCTGTGTCTGGGGATTGTATAGGAATCTCACAGCCCTCATTTTCTAGAATATTAACACAGGTGATGTATACCTAACTACCTCCTCTGTTTTTGGTTGGTTTTAATTACTCGGTGGCCAGTTCTGTCCTAAAATCTCAGGTTTAATTTTCTTTCAAATATACACACAGGTGTTGGCTGTTTTGAAGCTCCACATCGATGCCTCAATCT
Organism: Pseudophryne corroboree; assembly: GCF_028390025.1. Lineage (NCBI taxonomy): Eukaryota > Metazoa > Chordata > Amphibia > Anura > Myobatrachidae > Pseudophryne > Pseudophryne corroboree. The sequence goes on along the minus strand of NC_086447.1, from coordinate 841,383,395 downwards.
GCTTCCCTACCCAGGAGTCTCAGTGGCATGCCGTCAGGGTAGATTTCTATGAGCTGGCTGGCATGCCCAATGTGCTGGGAGCCATAGATTGCACACACATTCAGCTGAAACCACCTAGGGGCAGGCAGCACATCTATACTAATCGTCATCTAGAGCACTCCACAAATGTGCAGGTGGTTTGTGATGCAAATCTCAAAATAATGAGTGTTGTTGCTGGTTACCCTGGGGGCTGCCATGACTCCTTCATCCTCAGTCAGTCATCCCTCTTTGATAAGTTTGAGGACGGACAAATGCCAGATGGATGGCTGCTGGGTATGTAATTTTATATGTGTAGGCCTGTGTCTACTTTGTCCAAATACAGGGGCATATGTATTAACCTGGAGAAGGCATATGGAAGTGATAAACCAGTGATATGTCCAAGGTGATAAAGGCACCAGCCAATCAGATCCAATATGTAAATTATCATTTAGGAAGATTGTCCGCTGCCTTTATTACCTTGCACATATCACTGGTTTATCTCTTCCTTATGCCTTCTCCAGGTTAATACATCTGCCCCACAGTGTGTTACTTATGTGTTGCTGTATCTTAACATGAATCACGTTACTATATCTGTCTTTTAGGTGATGGAGGATATGGCTGTTTCTCTTGGCTTCTAACTCCATTGTCCCGACCTGATACCCCTGCTGAACACAATTACAATCATGCACATAAGCCCACGCGGAATGTGACAGAAAGATGTTTTGGTGTGCTGAAATCTAGGTTTCGGTGTCTGGATAAGTCTGGTGACCTTTTGTTGTATAGTCCCTTGAAGGTGACTCAAATTGTGTTCTGCTGCTGCTTTCTTCATAACATGTGTTTGCAACAACATCTGCCACATGTTGAGGAGGAGGAGGATGAAGAAAGCAGCCAGCAAGCAGAGGAATTAGAGACATCTGGTGATACTTGGAGTACAGATGTAGGGAGGCAGCAGGTTAGGCAAGACCTCATAAATCGTTATTTTTAGGTAAGTTTCGTTTGCTTCTTTCATTTGTTGTGTAAGCCTAAATATATGTTGCCCCATTTTTCATTTAAAAACCATTACTCAGAATGTGTCTGTCTCCTTGAGACCTACAAACATACCCTTGCTTTATGCAAAACAAATGTAGCATGTGTCTTGTGTTTATTTTAAAACTCAAAACAACAGATTATGAGTGGCATGCATGAAGTCTGGATAAGTGTTATTAAACATGCACAGATAATTTATTACAAGCACACATAATCCACATAGTAATTTATTTTGTATTTTACTTTATGATTGTGTGTAACGTCCTAATGCACGGTTCTCAAACTCGGCCCTCGGGACCCCACACAGTGCATGTTTTGCAGGTAACCCAGTAGAAGCACAGGTGTATGAATTACTCACAGACACATTTTAAAAGGTTCACAGGTGGAGCTAATTATGTCACTTGTGATTCTGTGATGACACCTGCAAAACATGCACTGTGTGGGGTCCTGAGGACCGAGTTTGAGAACCTGTGTCCTAATTAAACACTCCTCCACATATAATATGTTAGACTTGAGGAATACATGTGTCCCTATGTGTGATGCTCCATCGTATTTAAGGGACACAAAATTAGTATCATCCAAAATAATTTATTTTGTAATGTTTGCTGCAGTAAACTTGCTGATTTGTAAGTCAATACACAGTTTGCCACATATATCCATTATTATACACATTATTTGTGCTTATTAAAAAAAAAAATTTCTTTGTTTCTGCATCATGTGTAAGAAACTGATTACTCATTTTTAGCACACACAACCATGGCCCAACAATAATGACATTCATTTTGGCACTGAATTATCTAAATTCTATCACAACATATTAGGACTTTTTTAGCCAACTCAATTGTGTTATTCTTGTAATGTTGTATAGAGAAGAAAGGTAAAAGAGTTAACAATCACATTGTAATTTGTATTGGTCATGGATGAATCTGCATGGCTGCCAATTAGTCTGCCTGCAGGATATAAGCATGATTGGAATCTAGAAAGAGTAATGATTAGAAAACAATCAAGTGGTCTTGTTACTGCATGCTAACATCAATGTGCAGATCAAATAACTTTGTCCTCCTCCTAAAAAATTCAAAGATGTGAAAGAATAAATGTGTTGGCCAAAATCCTGTTGTTGTTTGTAACACTTATAATTAATGATGTAAAAAAATTGACAAGGTGGTAAGTGTAATAGATATTGTGACAAACCTACACTTACTAAATGTGTTTATTTACTTCTCTATACAGAGATCGGTGTATCTATTTTTTATTTTTTTGTGGTTGGCTGCTTGGACTGGCCTTTGCCTTTACCACTGTCGTGTTGGCGTGCTCTGGTGGAGCGCCTTGGTGGTGAGGACACTGGCGAGAGAATCAGAGTAGTCGTACCAGAACTGCTGCTTAGTTGCTGATGGTGCTGGGATCTGAGTGTTTCATTGAGGTTAGTGAGGGTGGCATTAAGTTCACGTGTTGCAGCATTTTGATTCTCTAAAATTCTGGTGATAGATTCATTGATTATTTGATTGTTTTCTAAGATGTTGATGTATTTTTACTGTTGTCTGTGCTGTTCTTCCATTATGCGTTGTAAGTTGCCCATGACATGTGTAATGTCTGCACGCATGATTTCCATGGTATTGGCAATTCTGGTGGTTGGTTCATTTTGGCAACTGATATTTCTGCTGATTCTTCTGAGGTGAGCTGGTAGGTTTGCAAAAATTGGGTCTGCCTACGCAGGCAATCTTGATTAGTGGCCTGCTGTGTAGCCCAACTGTCCCAAGACACTTGATCAGGGCCTTGTGCTACTGGTGTTGTTGGGCTGTGTTGTGGTGGTGGAGTGCTTTGCTGTGGTGGTGTACTCACAGGTGCTGGGTGGCTGATTCCTTGGATTAATGGCTGCATTTGTAACATGATTGTGTCATCCATGTCACTGTGCTGCTGCTGTTGCGTCTGGATGCTGGTACCAGTACTAGAATCTGGAATTAGAACCATTTTTGCGTAAGTTTGACATATGTTTGAAAAAATTAAGCAAACCAATAAACATGGAACACATGTATTTAAATGGTGCATTCAGATATCTAGCATAGCAACATCATCACTCAGAACTACAAAACAGACATATTCCTGTTTGTGGCAAATATGTATGGTTACTTCATTATTAAAACAAGCACATGAGTTGTATGGTAGATCAGACATACTCCACCATAAAAACACACTTAAAATCTTAATTTTTGGCCTTATAATGTTTAAATCTTAAACTTAGTAATGTTTTGGCATGTTGGTGCCAATGTTACGACAAACACATAAGTTAAATTGCGGAAAAAAATATTACTATTTTACAAGCTTACACGTGTGTTTATTTTGCAGCATCTTCAACATAATCTGCTGCTGTATGGCTGAAGTGGACATACATATCTTTACTGGATGTGGACAAGGCCATTTTGGTCAGAATCCATTTGATTATTTTTTTTCCGGTAAGTATAGCAGATTTTGTGGACTTTAGAGTTAATTAGTCTCATTAAATGGATTATTATGAGATGATTGATTTATTTCATCATTACAGTTTCTTACAATCAAGATGAGGGGAGTGTGGTTGGTGTCTTGGAGGTGTGACCAAAATTTGGAGTGGTGGTACCGAAGAAACTGTAGACAATCTTCGTGGCGGAGTAGACTGCTGTGGTTGTGATTGGACATCAGACCTTGCTTTATTTGTTGCCACATGTACTTTTGTTTGGTGTGCTACAGGAGTCCTCCTTCTGCTGGTCAAAACTTCTTGGGATGGACCTGGGATTTAAAGTGTACTTTTGTTATGGCCATTCCTTTACAAACATAACCTATACTACAATGGACACTTTACCTGCTTCCGCAGCGTCATCATCATCAGATGTAATGGGAGTGACTGTAAGCCGACCAGTACTGCTTTTTTTCAACACTGTAAATAATGAAACAAATAAAATAACTAATTTCTTCATGCTATTGTTGATACATCCCCCCATTATGTTTACAAACATTAAATCTTTCTCAAATGGATGCTTATTTATGTGTGCATAATTTCTGTTCAAAACCATAAATGTTTTAAATAAATACACACATTGTATAATAGCCACATGCACTATGGAAAGTGCAACACAGGAAATAATGTACAGGACACAGACATAGGACACAGGGGCAGATTTAATAATCCTGGTGAAATGATAAAGTGGTTGTTAATAAAGCACCAGCCAATTAGCTCCTAAGTGACATTTTACAAACCCAGCCTGTAACATGGAAGTTATGAGCTGATTGTTTGGTAATTTATCAACTTCAACTTTATCACTTCACCAGGCTTAATAAATCTGCCCCACAATTACTAATACATACACTAACTACCCAAAACACAGACATCTTCATTGAAAAATGTTATGTCATTAATGAAAGATGCAATATAGAAAATGCTCTGTGATGTGGCACTACAAACACACATTAGCACAATATGAGCCAAAAACCAAAACACATTTAAAAAAAACCATCATAATAGTACGGTAACTAAGTCTGCAGTGTTGTGTCAGGGTACAAATACAGACTCTAAATGTACCAAAAAATAGTGGTTTTGTCTTAAACAAGATTACATACAGTACTAATGAAATGACACATGTAACTGGCTTCAAAGCCACTTTACACTACTCCAGCCTCTAACATGATAACCACTGATTTTCAAACATTGCATATGGATAACTGAAAACAAAAACATAGGCCAACTTGCAAATTGGCAAATGTGCCAGAGGAAAACATTATTGCTGTACAATTCAATGACACACCAAGTCCAAACTACACATGGAAAATGTACAGTAAAAAAATCACATGACATACTATAAAGTACTATGTTATATTGGCTTTGATAAAAAAACAAACCAAAAACAATGTATTGGCTGACGCACACATGAAGATGGGAGTAATATGCAACGTCGCATGACACACATTAACAAAAAACATAAAGACAGAAGTAATGTAATGGAATGATAAGACAAATACACATGCTCACCATCCTTCCTGGGCAGATCGGAATCACGGACATGGGTTGCAGACACTACTTCAGGAGGTATTAAACTCCGCATGGGCTCCTCATAGTCCAGATATCTGGCAATATAGGGCTGTCCACCACCGGTTTTGCGAGCTGACTTCGCCTCCTCGGCCATTTTGGACTTGACACGTTGCTTTATGTCATAGTACCGTTTGCGGCACGTGTCCTCCGTCCGCTTGACCACCCCCTCACTATTTACAGCAGAAACAACTTTCGCCCACAACACTGTCTTCTTCCGTGTCGGCACCTTGGCGGACTCAGGCCCAAATAGCTGCCGCTGATACTTCATCAGCTCCCACACCAATGCCACATTTTCTGCATAACTAAACTTTACATTCCGCCCAGTCTTAGTAGTGGTGCGTGGCTGTGGAGCTGTCTGACTGTCACTATCACTGTCACTTGAGGCTGCTGCAGCAACCTCACCCACCTCCTCCACCTCACTAACCTCACTCTCACTCACCTCCTCCACCTGACCAACCTCCTCCCCCTCACTCACACCCACCACCTCACTCACCTCTGAGTCAGACATAATTGTCTGGTTAAACAATTAACACAGAAAAACTAAAAACAAACAACACACTCCTCCACTGTGATACAAAGAGAAAAGAAACAATTTCCACCAGCGCATAGAATGGGTAATGAATGAATACTTAATCTTTTAATTATGGATTCCTTATCTTCTTCCCTCACTCCAAATGTCATGCAGATCGGAGGAAGGAGAAAGTATCATAGTGTAATACCATTTTTTTTTTAAAACATTCAATTTAATAAAACAAGATTAAATCACAATGACATATAACATGTATAAAATGAGAATCCAATGGAATTCCAGTGGCATTCCATTGGATTCTCATTTTATACATGTTATATGTCATTGTGATTTAATCTTGTTTTATTAAATTGAATGTTTAAAAAAAAAATGGTATTACACTATGATACTTTCTCTTTCCTCCGATCTGCATGACATTTGGAGTGAGGGAAGAAGATAAGGAATCCATAATTAAAAGATTAAGTATTCATTCATTACCCATTCTATGCGCTGGTGGAAATTGTTTCTTTTCTCTTTGTATCACAGTCTATGGTGGAGGGTTGGAAAAAACCTCTTTTAAGATACAGTACCACTAGCTGCAGTGTGTGATTGGGTTGCCATTTTTGTATTGTACACTCCTCCACTACCACTGCACAACTCACACACACAGGGGCGGAACTGCCGGAGACAACGGAGTCGGATGCCGCCGGGCTCCTGCCTTGCAGAGGGCACCTGCTCCGTTGTCCCCCGTTCCGTCCAGAGTACCCATTCTGCACCTGTCCTGGAGGACCCGCCAAGCGCATCGCCTAACAAACTCAGTGGCGCTCGCTCGCTCCTCCCCTGATGTGTTTAGGAGCTATCTCTCTGGCTCTGCTGCTTTGCTCTGGTCGCATGACATCCGTCCGCGACCCAGAGCCTGAGTGAGCAGCCGGCCAGGACGCAATGTGGGCGAGTGGTGCCTCCAGGGTATGTACGCTTCTCTGTGGGACTCCGTTGGTGGGGAGAGGGGGGGTGGGGGGGAGAAGTCTGCTGCTGCGGGGCTCCATTTGTGGGGAGAGGGGGGGGAGAAATCTGCAGCTGCGGGGCTCAGTTGGTGGGGAGAGGGGGAGCCAATTAGTTTATATCTATCTATCTATCTATCTATCTATCTATCTATATGTAAAAAATAAATAAATATATATATATATATATATATATATATATATATCATACCCTGCATTATGCATTACCATGAGGAGGGTGCCAAGGCATCTACATCATTTCAGTTTACAAAAGAGGCAGACTTCCTTATTAGAGATATATATATAGAGAGAGAAAGAGAGTGAGATAAGCGGCAGTATGTATTGGCGCCTGGTCGGATGGTTTTTTAAAGGGGCAATCACTTACAACGCGAAACCATGCCTTGTAAGTGATTGCCCCTGAAAAAAAACGTCCGAGTTCGGCCAGCATCCCACACAGCCGCTGGACTCAGGCAGCATTACATCTCCCCACTTATTGCGAACGTCAACCTGCAACTTTTTGGATACTACAGCATTTGCAATTTAATCTAGTTCATAAAAAAAAAATCGAAGGGTGCCAGCCGCAGTAATATATATAATATACAGCTATGGGTCCGGCACTCCATGTAATAGTTAACTGTCCCCGGTGCCCTCACAGGTAAGGAATATACAGCACAAAGTGCTGTATCCTGATGACAATCTTAAGAGATTTAAACGTTAATAATAGCTTGCGAGTGCCGTACTTGGAGTTTTTGTATCTATTTATCTATCTATCTATCTATCTATCTATCTATCTATCTATCTATCTATCTATCTATCTATCTATCTATCTATCTATCTATCTATCTATCTATCTATATATCTAATAGGGAAGTCCGGCACTTTTGCAAACTGAAATAATGTAGATGCCTCGGTGCCCTCCCCATGGTAATCCATAATGCAGGGTAATATATATAGATATATATATATATATTGTGGAACAGCCCGGCACTCACTGGATACAGTCTGTAATGGTCCTGGGTGCCCTCCGTGTTAAATTTGATAAGCAGAAAGAATTCAGCGGCACTCCAGGGTTTAGTCAATCAAAGTGAGTGTATTCAAAGCATCACAAGATACATAAGTAAACCGACGTTTCGGGGCCCATCGCCCCCTTCACATACACCTTGAAGAAGGGGCGATGGGCCCCGAAACGTCGGTTTACTTATGTATCTTGTGATGCTTTGAATACACTCACTTTGATTGACTAAACCCTGGAGTGCCGCTGAATTCTTTCTGCTTATATATATATATATATATATATAACGGAATGGCTGGGGCTGGTGGCACTCAAAGGGTTTTCATCCAGTCACAGAAATCGGAATCATGGGCTGACTTTCAATATTACAATTTATATAGATAAATAAATGGCTATTTTGTGTGTGTGTGTGTGTGTGTATATATATATATATATATAATATATTAATACACACACAGCGCACGCAGTGATAGCCATGGCACGCACGTTGGGTTTGCCATGCGACCCAGAGCATAATCAAAATTAGGTAACGTTTGCTTGATAACTTCTGCGTGACCATAGACTCACTCAGGGAGTCGATGTTCCTAGTTATTGTGTTAATGCTGCGTATGTGTACTTAGTTGCTGAGGACAGTGGGCATCTATATTCTCTTCTGGGTGGCAGCTTCACTTGCAATAATGATTAGCAAGTCCATAACCTGAAAAATTGGAGCTGCGTAGGTATGTATGCAAGGGCGTAGCTAGCATAGGTGCAGGGAGTGCAGCTGCTATGGGGCCCAGAGCTGAGAGGGGCCACCTACCCTGTCACAGTTACATGTGTTACACACATTTTTCACCATTTCTATAATGCGTAATGTAACTATAGTCCTATTCTTTATATTCTCCCACTGTAATGTGGCACAATATGAAGAATAGGACTATAGGCATAATATGAACCTGAGGCACAGTAATGTGACATAATATGAACTGGGGACACTGTATGTCATAATATGAATTGGGGGTACTGTGTGTCATAATGTGTACTGGCAGCGCTACAATGTGACATAATATAAACTAGGGCAATGCTATAGAGCATAACAAATAGGCATTGGCTTATCTATAATAGGTGCTGGGCCACCCAAAGTCCAGGGGGGCCCACCCCGCACACACTGCACCGATTTGTTTAATACTTACCTCTCTATAGGGGATGCGGTCAAGATGCCGCCGGCCGGAATCCCGGCGGTCGTAATACCGGCACCGGAATCCCGACCGCCACAATCCCGACATATTCTCCCTCCGTGGGTGTCCACGACACCCATAGAGGGAGAATATAATAGTGTGCCGAGCATAGCGAGGCACCGTGTCTGCAGCGTGGCGAGCGAAGCGAGCCCGCAAGGGGCTGCGTTCCGCTCGCCACCCCTGTCGGGATTGTGTGGTCGGGATTCCGGCGTCGGTATTTCGACCGCCGGGATTCCGGCCGGCGGCATTTAGTACTGATCCCCTCTATAGTCCCCCATCAGAGCCATCCTTTCTCGGCACTCAATAGAGTCTGAACACTAGGGGGTACAAACTCTATTGCGCTTGCTGAAAACTCCAGAAACGTGGCACGGTATTTTTCTGGAGTTTTGTGCTTGCACATTAGGAAAATCTTCAGGAAAATAGCTGCCGCGCCATTTTCCCGGAGGTTTGTGCATGCGCAATAGAGTCTGTGCTCAGACTCTATTGCCACTGATGAGAAGGAAGGCACCGCCGGGGAACTCTGAGAAGGTAAGTATTAAATCCTTGTGCATCGTCAGAGAGGAGGGGGCCCCTGATGCAGAAGGCTGCACACCGGCTTCCTCCTCTCATAAAACGCCCCTGCAACTAGGGCACTACTATGGTTCAGAAAATTAACTTAGGCACTATTACAGGACACAACATTAACAATTGCTGAGGAGAGGTGACTCTTTGGAAGCACTGGGACAGGGGCCCCTTCAAAATGTGGCTATGGGGCCCACAAACTTCTGTCTACGCCCCTGCATGTACGTACATACATGAGGGAGGCCCTTCATTTCTCTGCAGGGCGTGTGTATGCTGGTGCTCCAGCAGCTATGAGAAAGAGACTGGGCTGCCTGTCTGCAACCTGCCCCCACACCTCAACCCACACCTCAACACCCCCACTGCCTGTCACCCAGACAGGCCCGCCATCGGGGGTGCTGCAGGCACAGATGGCCCGGGCCCGGCCTCTCTGAGAGGAGAGGGCCCGAGCTGCTCATGCCACCATATGCCGCAGTGATGCTCCGCCCACTTTTCATTACCGAGTTCTGGCTGTCAAAGGAGGGGGAGAGGATGCTGAAAGCTTCTATTGTGAACATCCCTCCAAAAATGGCCGCCGTCTCAGTGGAAACAGTTATTAAAGATACTAGAGGAGGCTCCTCTAGTATCTTTAATAACTGTCTCCTCTGAGGTGGCGGCCATTTTGGTGCAGACTTTTCAATAGAAGCTTGCATCATACTCTCCCCTCTCCTGTGACAGTGCCAGATCTCAGTCATGAGAATGGGGCGGAGCTACACAAAATGGAGGGGGCGGAGCTACACGGGACCAGGTTGCTACATTTCCGGCCATCCTGTGATAGGTAAGTTGAGGGAGAGTGAGTGGGAGAAAGTGTGTTTGTGTGTGTGTGTGTGTGTGTGTGTGTGTATATATTTCTGCTGGGCTCCACAAGGAATGGACAATGGGGTGTAGAGTAGGATCTTGATCCGAGGCACCAACAGGCTCAAAGCTTTGACTGTTCCCAGAATGCATAGCGCCGCCTCCTATATCACCTCCCGCCTCCCTGCACAGGATCTCAGTATTGTAGTTGGTGCTGCAGTAGCAGGCACTTAAGAGAGGGGCTGCTCCAGGCAGCCCTAAGAAGAGCTTTTTTTCTGAGGAAAAAAGTGAAGACTTCAAGGGCAGCAGCAGTGTTACATGTCAGTGGACATTCACGGCTGCAGCTTCGGCTCTCTCCAGCGGCGCTGTACACTCCCGAGCCCTGGATGCCGGGTAACTACAGCTGGAGGCTCCAGTTTTCTTCTTGTCAGGAATACACGACGGGGGCTCTCCGGGATCGCGTGGCCACGCTTCGGGAGGTGGTAAGTGGGTCCCGCTTGCGGGACCCGGTCTTTATCACGATCCGGCGCGGTCAGTGGGAGGCGGGCCGCGCGCGCTGGCGGTGGACACTGTGGCAGTACAGGCGATCCCACTAGATCACCAGGGCATAGGACAGGTCAGGTTTTCTCTATAAACCGTTTTATTAGAGCCCGCAGTACCCGGTGGTTTTGCCAGCAGGGGGATAGAGCTTGGACCTGAAGCCCCTCCCCCAGCCCCAGGGCGCCATTTTCTGCAAATGTTCCCACCCTGGAGCTGCATATCTGTCTCTCCCTCACTCCCTGGCAGTGTCTGCGGTGCCAGTATCCCTCAGCTCACTGTTCCTGGGAATGCTTGGGCAAATCCTCCTATGTAAAGCCGCCTGGTTGTCAGTGCTATGACTTTACAAGACACTTAAGTATTCTACCTGCCTTTTTTACTCAGTGTTAGTTAAGAAAGAGTGCATTTAGTCAGGGTTTCCTAGTACAATTACCCTGTGATATACATCCAGTTCTTACTAGAGATGAGCGGGTTCGGTTTCTCTGAATCCGAACCCGCCCGAACTTCATGGTTTTTTTCACGGGTCCGAGCAGACTCGGATCCTCCCGCCTTGCTCGGTTAACCCGAGCGCGCCCGAACGTCATCATGACGCTGTCGGATTCTCGCGAGACTCGGATTCTATATAAGGAGCCGCGCGTCGCCGCCATTTTCACACGTGCATTGAGATTGATAGTGAGAGGACGTGGCTGGCGTCCTCTCCATTTAGATTATAAGAGAGAGAGATTTACTGGAGCTTAGGACTAGGAGGAGTACTGTAGAAGTGTAGAGAGTGCAGAGAGTTTACTAGTGAGTGACCACCAGACAGTGCAGTTTATTTAATATATCCGTTCTCTGCCTGAAAAAAGCGATACACACAGTGACTCAGTCACATACCATATCTGTGTGCACTGCTCAGGCTCAGCCCAGTGTGCTGCATCATCTATATATATTATATATCTGTCTGACTGCTCAGCTCACACAGCTTATAATTGTGGGGGAGACTGGGGAGCACTGCAGTGCCAGTTATAGGTTATAGCAGGAGTCAGGAGTACATAATATTATATAGTGAGTGACCACCAGACAGTGCAGTTTATTTAATATATCCGTTCTCTGCCTGAAAAAAGCGATACACACAGTGACTCAGTCACATACCATATCTGTGTGCACTGCTCAGGCTCAGCCCAGTGTGCTGCATCATCTATATATATTATATATCTGTCTGACTGCTCAGCTCACACAGCTTATAATTGTGGGGGAGACTGGGGAGCACTGCAGTGCCAGTTATAGGTTATAGCAGGAGCCAGGAGTACATAATATTATATTAAAATTAAACAGTGCACACTTTTGCTGCAGGAGTGCCACTGCCAGTGTGACTGACCAGTGACCTGACCACACTGACCACCAGTATAGTTAGTAGTATACTTATATTGTGATTGCCTGAAAAAGTTAAACACTCGTCGTGTGACTTCACTTGTGTGTTGTTGTTTTTTTTATTCTATAAAAATAAAACTCATTCTGCTGACAGACAGTGTCCAGCAGGTCCGTCATTATATAATATATAATATATACCTGTCCGGCTGCAGTAGTGATATATATATATTTTTTATATCATTTATCATCCAGTCGCAGCAGACACAGTACGGTAGTTCACGGCTGTGGCTACCTCTGTGTCTGCACTCGGCAGGCAGTCCGTCCATAATTGTATACCACCTAACCGTGGTTTTTTTTTCTTCTTTATACATACATACTACTACGACATCTCTTTATCAACCAGTCTATATTAGCAGCAGACACAGTACAGTACGGTAGTTCACGGCTGTGGCTACCTCTGTGTCTGCACTCGGCAGGCAGTCCGTCCATAATTGTATACCACCTAACCGTGGTTTTTTTTTCTTTCTTCTTTATACATACATAGTTACATAGACATCTCTTTATCAACCAGTCTATATTAGCAGCAGACACAGTACAGTACGGTAGTTCACGGCTGTGGCTACCTCTGTGTCTGCACTCGGCAGGCAGTCCGTCCATAATTGTATACCACCTAACCGTGGTTTTTTTTTCTTTCTTCTTTATACATACATAGTTACATAGACATCTCTTTATCAACCAGTCTATATTAGCAGCAGACACAGTACAGTACGGTAGTTCACGGCTGTGGCTACCTCTGTGTCTGCACTCGGCAGGCAGTCCGTCCATAATTGTATACCACCTAACCGTGGTTTTTTTTTCTTTCTTCTTTATACATACATAGTTACATAGACATCTCTTTATCAACCAGTCTATATTAGCAGCAGACACAGTACAGTACGGTAGTTCACGGCTGTGGCTACCTCTGTGTCTGCACTCGGCAGGCAGTCCGTCCATAATTGTATACCACCTAACCGTGGTTTTTTTTTCTTTCTTCTTTATACATACATAGTTACATAGACATCTCTTTATCAACCAGTCTATATTAGCAGCAGACACAGTACAGTACGGTAGTTCACGGCTGTGGCTACCTCTGTGTCTGCACTCGGCAGGCAGTCCGTCCATAATTGTATACCACCTAACCGTGGTTTTTTTTTCTTTCTTCTTTATACATACATAGTTACATAGACATCTCTTTATCAACCAGTCTATATTAGCAGCAGACACAGTACAGTACGGTAGTTCACGGCTGTGGCTACCTCTGTGTCTGCACTCGGCAGGCAGTCCGTCCATAATTGTATACCACCTAACCGTGGTTTTTTTTCTTTCTTCTTTATACATACATAGTTACATAGACATCTCTTTATCAACCAGTCTATATTAGCAGCAGACACAGTACAGTACGGTAGTTCACGGCTGTGGCTACCTCTGTGTCTGCACTCGGCAGGCAGTCCGTCCATAATTGTATACCACCTAACCGTGGTTTTTTTTTCTTTCTTCTTTATACATACATAGTTACATAGACATCTCTTTATCAACCAGTCTATATTAGCAGCAGACACAGTACAGTACGGTAGTTCACGGCTGTGGCTACCTCTGTGTCTGCACTCGGCAGGCAGTCCGTCCATAATTGTATACCACCTAACCGTGGTTTTTTTTTCTTTCTTCTTTATACATACATAGTTACATAGACATCTCTTTATCAACCAGTCTATATTAGCAGCAGACACAGTACAGTACGGTAGTTCACGGCTGTGGCTACCTCTGTGTCTGCACTCGGCAGGCAGTCCGTCCATAATTGTATACCACCTAACCGTGGTTTTTTTTTCTTTCTTCTTTATACATACATACTACTACGACATCTCTTTATCAACCAGTCTATATTATTAGCAGCAGACACAGTACAGTACGGTAGTTCACGGCTGTGGCTACCTCTGTGTCTGCACTCGGCAGGCAGTCCGTCCATAATTGTATACCACCTAACCGTGGTTTTTTTTTCTTTCTTCTTTATACATACATAGTTACATAGACATCTCTTTATCAACCAGTCTATATTAGCAGCAGACACAGTACAGTACGGTAGTTCACGGCTGTGGCTACCTCTGTGTCTGCACTCGGCAGGCAGTCCATAATTGTATACTAGTATCCATCTCCATTGTTTACCTGAGGTGCCTTTTAGTTGTGCCTATTAAAATATGGAGAACAAAAATGTTGAGGTTCCAAAATTAGGGAAAGATCAAGATCCACTTCCACCTCGTGCTGAAGCTGCTGCCACTAGTCATGGCCGAGACGATGAAATGCCAGCAACGTCGTCTGCCAAGGCCGATGCCCAATGTCATAGTACAGAGCATGTCAAATCCAAAACACCAAATATCAGAAAAAAAAGGACTCCAAAACCTAAAATAAAATTGTCGGAGGAGAAGCGTAAACTTGCCAATATGCCATTTACGACACGGAGTGGCAAGGAATGGCTGAGGCCCTGGCCTATGTTCATGGCTAGTGGTTCAGCTTCACATGAGGATGGAAGCACTCAGCCTCTCGCTAGAAAAATGAAAAGACTCAAGCTGGCAAAAGCAGCACAGCAAAGAACTGTGCATTCTTCGAAATCCCAAATCCACAAGGAGAGTCCAATTGTGTCGGTTGCGATGCCTGACCTTCCCAACACTGGACGTGAAGAGCATGCGCCTTCCACCATTTGCACGCCCCCTGCAAGTGCTGGAAGGAGCACCCGCAGTCCAGTTCCTGATAGTCAGATTGAAGATGTCAGTGTTGAAGTACACCAGGATGAGGAGGATATGGGTGTTGCTGGCGCTGGGGAGGAAATTGACCAGGAGGATTCTGATGGTGAGGTGGTTTGTTTAAGTCAGGCACCCGGGGAGACACCTGTTGTCCGTGGGAGGAATATGGCCGTTGACATGCCAGGTGAAAATACCAAAAAAATCAGCTCTTCGGTGTGGAGGTATTTCACCAGAAATGCGGACAACAGGTGTCAAGCCGTGTGTTCCCTTTGTCAAGCTGTAATAAGTAGGGGTAAGGACGTTAACCACCTCGGAACATCCTCCCTTATACGTCACCTGCAGCGCATTCATAATAAGTCAGTGACAAGTTCAAAAACTTTGGGTGACAGCGGAAGCAGTCCACTGACCAGTAAATCCCTTCCTCTTGTAACCAAGCTCACGCAAACCACCCCACCAACTCCCTCAGTGTCAATTTCCTCCTTCCCCAGGAATGCCAATAGTCCTGCAGGCCATGTCACTGGCAATTCTGACGATTCCTCTCCTGCCTGGGATTCCTCCGATGCATCCTTGCGTGTAACGCCTACTGCTGCTGGCGCTGCTGTTGTTGCTGCTGGGAGTCGATGGTCATCCCAGAGGGGAAGTCGTAAGCCCACTTGTACTACTTCCAGTAAGCAATTGACTGTTCAACAGTCCTTTGCGAGGAAGATGAAATATCACAGCAGTCATCCTGCTGCAAAGCGGATAACTGAGGCCTTGACAACTATGTTGGTGTTAGACGTGCGTCCGGTATCCGACGTTAGTTCACAGGGAACTAGACAATTTATTGAGGCAGTGTGCCCCCGTTACCAAATACCATCTAGGTTCCACTTCTCTAGGCAGGCGATACCGAGAATGTACACGGACGTCAGAAAAAGACTCACCAGTGTCCTAAAAAATGCAGTTGTACCCAATGTCCACTTAACCACGGACATGTGGACAAGTGGAGCAGGGCAGGGTCAGGACTATATGACTGTGACAGCCCACTGGGTAGATGTATGGACTCCCGCCGCAAGAACAGCAGCGGCGGCACCAGTAGCAGCATCTCGCAAACGCCAACTCTTTCCTAGGCAGGCTACGCTTTGTATCACCGCTTTCCAGAATACGCACACAGCTGAAAACCTCTTACGGCAACTGAGGAAGATCATCGCGGAATGGCTTACCCCAATTGGACTCTCCTGTGGATTTGTGGCATCGGACAACGCCAGCAATATTGTGTGTGCATTAAATATGGGCAAATTCCAGCACGTCCCATGTTTTGCACATACCTTGAATTTGGTGGTGCAGAATTTTTTAAAAAACGACAGGGGCGTGCAAGAGATGCTGTCGGTGGCCAGAAGAATTGCGGGACACTTTCGGCGTACAGGCACCACGTACAGAAGACTGGAGCACCACCAAAAACTACTGAACCTGCCCTGCCATCATCTGAAGCAAGAAGTGGTAACGAGGTGGAATTCAACCCTCTATATGCTTCAGAGGTTGGAGGAGCAGCAAAAGGCCATTCAAGCCTATACAATTGAGCACGATATAGTAGGTGGAATGCACCTGTCTCAAGCGCAGTGGAGAATGATTTCAACGTTGTGCAAGGTTCTGATGCCCTTTGAACTTGCCACACGTGAAGTCAGTTCAGACACTGCCAGCCTGAGTCAGGTCATTCCCCTCATCAGGCTTTTGCAGAAGAAGCTGGAGACATTGAAGGAGGAGCTAACACGGAGCGATTCCGCTAGGCATGTGGGACTTGTGGATGGAGCCCTTAATTCGCTTAACAAGGATTCACGGGTGGTCAATCTGTTGAAATCAGAGCACTACATTTTGGCCACCGTGCTCGATCCTAGATTTAAAGCCTACCTTGGATCTCTCTTTCCGGCAGACACAAGTCTGCTGGGGTTGAAAGACCTGCTGGTGACAAAATTGTCAAGTCAAGCGGAACGCGACCTGTCAACATCTCCTCCTTCACATTCTCCCGCAACTGGGGGTGCGAGGAAAAGGCTCAGAATTCCGAGCCCACCCGCTGGCGGTGATGCAGGGCAGTCTGGAGCGACTGCTGATGCTGACATCTGGTCCGGACTGAAGGACCTGACAACGATTACGGACATGTCGTCTACTGTCACTGCATATGATTCTCTCAACATTGATAGAATGGTGGAGGATTATATGAGTGACCGCATCCAAGTAGGCACGTCACACAGTCCGTACTTATACTGGCAGGAAAAAGAGGCAATTTGGAGGCCCTTGCACAAACTGGCTTTATTCTACCTAAGTTGCCCTCCCACAAGTGTGTACTCCGAAAGAGTGTTTAGTGCCGCCGCTCACCTTGTCAGCAATCGGCGTACGAGGTTACATCCAGAAAATGTGGAGAAGATGATGTTCATTAAAATGAATTATAATCAATTCCTCCGCGGAGACATTGACCAGCAGCAATTGCCTCCACAAAGTACACAGGGAGCTGAGATGGTGGATTCCAGTGGGGACGAATTGATAATCTGTGAGGAGGGGGATGTACACGGTGATATATCGGAGGGTGATGATGAGGTGGACATCTTGCCTCTGTAGAGCCAGTTTGTGCAAGGAGAGATTAATTGCTTCTTTTTTGGGGGGGGTCCAAACCAACCCGTCATATCAGTCACAGTCGTGTGGCAGACCCTGTCACTGAAATGATGGGTTGGTTAAAGTGTGCATGTCCTGTTTTGTTTATACAACATAAGGGTGGGTGGGAGGGCCCAAGGACAATTCCATCTTGCACCTCTTTTTTCTTTTCTTTTTCTTTGCATCATGTGCTGATTGGGGAGGGTTTTTTGGAAGGGACATCCTGCGTGACACTGCAGTGCCACTCCTAAATGGGCCCGGTGTTTGTGTCGGCCACTAGGGTCGCTAATCTTACTCACACAGTCAGCTACCTCATTGCGCCTCTTTTTTTCTTTGCGTCATGTGCTGTTTGGGGAGGGTTTTTTGGAAGGGACATCCTGCGTGACACTGCAGTGCCACTCCTAGATGGGCCCGGTGTTTGTGTCGGCCACTAGGGTCGCTAATCTTACTCACACAGCTACCTCATTGCGCCTCTTTTTTTCTTTGCGTCATGTGCTGTTTGGGGAGGGTTTTTTGGAAGGGACATCCTGCGTGACACTGCAGTGCCACTCCTAGATGGGCCCGGTGTTTGTGTCGGCCACTAGGGTCGCTAAACTTACTCACACAGCTACCTCATTGCGCCTCTTTTTTTCTTTGCGTCATGTGCTGTTTGGGGAGGGTTTTTTGGAAGGGCCATCCTGCGTGACACTGCACTGCCACTCCTAGATGGGCCCGGTGTTTGTGTCGGCCACTAGGGTCGCTAATCTTACTCACACAGCTACCTCATTGCGCCTCTTTTTTTCTTTGCGTCATGTGCTGTTTGGGGAGGGTTTTTTGGAAGGGACATCCTGCGTGACACTGCAGTGCCACTCCTAGATGGGCCCGGTGTTTGTGTCGGCCACTAGGGTCGCTAATCTTACTCACACAGCTACCTCATTGCGCCTCTTTTTTTCTTTGCGTCATGTGCTGTTTGGGGAGGGTTTTTTGGAAGGGACATCCTGCGTGACACTGCAGTGCCACTCCTAGATGGGCCCGGTGTTTGTGTCGGCCACTAGGGTCGCTTATCTTACTCACACAGCGACCTCGGTGCAAATTTTAGGACTAAAAATAATATTGTGAGGTGTGAGGTATTCAGAATAGACTGAAAATGAGTGTAAATTATGGTTTTTGAGGTTAATAATACTTTGGGATCAAAATGACCCCCAAATTCTATGATTTAAGCTGTTTTTTAGTGTTTTTTGAAAAAAACACCCGAATCCAAAACACACCCGAATCCGACAAAAAAAATTCGGTGAGGTTTTGCCAAAACGCGTTCGAACCCAAAACACGGCCGCGGAACCGAACCCAAAACCAAAACACAAAACCCGAAAAATTTCAGGCGCTCATCTCTAGTTCTTACTGTGTACTGTTATATCTATTGTTATATAGCTGTGTAAGCTAGTCCAGTGCAGTATTATTGTTAGTAATAACCTCTGCATTGTACAAACTGTGACTATTTGTGTGTGAATTTGATAGCTGAGTGGTGTCCATTTTGTGTCTTTCACTCAACCTGCTATCCCTATATTCTATAACCTGAGGGGGCTTGGTGCATCAGGTTTTATCTAATATAGGATTTTCACAAAGATATACTGTATTACGTATTTTTCTCTGTGATTTAGTCACCATATCTCTCCTTTATCTCTGCTGGTGCTGACTACACTGCGCAGGGGTTTGGGCTAGAGGTATCGTGCTGTTGACAAATTGTACTTTGTTACCTGATACTGCAAGTTATATCATGTGTGCTTCTGAGGGTAACGGTTCTGGAGCTGAACACACTGCCAGTGTTGCTGAAGCTGCAGATACCTATGAGGAAAATATAGCAGCATTGGGCTCTGGTTCTGGGGGCTCCTTGCCCCCCAGTGGGACGGTGGCAATGGGGGAAAATAATGACACACCGTGGGCCGCTTTTTCCACGCTTCTGCATACGCTAGTTCATAAACTAACACGCCCTATGGGACCCCCAATGCCGGTACAACCGTTTGTGGTCCCTGCAGCTAACCCGCTGTGCGCGGACGATTTATCTGCTCAAATAAAGAAGTTGAACCAGTCCCTGACTACTAAAAAGTCTGACTGTCGCTTGCCTATGTCCAAGGGGTCCTCTAAGCGAGCGCTTGCCTCCTCACAATCCACTGCTGTCACTGACACCTCGTCGATGAAGACAGCACTTACACTGACCCCACAGGTTCTGACTCAGATACGACTGATGGGGAGGGTGGTTCACATGTGGATGTTCCTGATCTCTTGGAGGCTATTAAGTTAATTTGACAGATTACGGATGATCCCGAGCCATCCGTTCCTCCTAAGTAACTAGATAGGTTCGAGCGTCAGAAGGTGATTAAACAAGTTTTACCTCACTCTGACCACCTAATTGATATACGTCAGGAACCCTGGGAAAATCCGGGTACGAAGTTTGTGCCTCAAAAGAAGATGCTGGCTCACTATCCCCTCGCGCCGGAGCTGTCTAAGAATTGGGAAACGCCTCCTCCAGTGGACTCACATGTGGCTAGGATGGTGGTTTCCTCAGCTCTACCGGTTTATCCGGTAGGCTTCAAGAGCCTACGGATAAACGTGTGGAGGGTTGTCTGAAAGCGATTTACACCCTCACGGGTGCTGCACAAAGGCCCACTATTGCAGCTACTTGGGCTGCAGAGGCCATTGAAGCATGGGCCTTGGAGTTAGATGCTGAAATCTCCTCTGACCATGCTAGACAATGCTTGTCTTATATTGTCACAGCTTCTCGTTATATTAAAGAGGTGGCTTCTGATGCCTGTATCCTGGCAACCAAGGCCTCTACTACATCAGTCCTGGCTCGCCGGATATTGTGGCTGAGATCCTGGTCTGTGGATCTGGACTCTACAAAAACCCTGGAGGTACTCCCTTTTAAAGGGAGATATTCTGTTTGGGGAGGATTTAAATAAGATTGTGGCTGACTTGGCTACTGCCAAAACTGCCTGTCTGCCAAGTACAGCTCCTTCTGTGTCAAAGGCTAAAGGTACTTCCTTTCGCCCCTTTCGTCCTTCAGTTAAAGCAAAAGGTCAGGCGTACAACAAGCAGGCCCGCACTTCCAAACCTGGTAAGCCTAAGCCCAAAAGAGCCTGGGTGGCCCGTCAGCCAGCTTCCAAGACAGATAAGCCTGCCGCATGACAGGGCGGGCCTCCCTCTGGGTGATCCCAGGGTGGGGGGCCGGCTTCTAGGGTATACCCAGGAATGGTTGAAGACCACTTCAGATGCCTGGGTACGGGAAGTCGTCACACGAGGTTACGCCATAGCCTTCAAAAACGGACCCCCTCATCGATTTTGCCAGACAGATGTCCCGTTGGACAAGACAAAGGCAAACACTCTACATTCTGTGGTACAGACCCTCCTGGATACAGGAGTCGTAGTACAGGTGCCTCTTGCGCAGAGGGGCGGGTGGTACTATTCTCCGCAGTTTCTAGTCCCGAAACCGAATGGGTCCTCCCAGCCCATTCTCAACCTCAAGGCATTGAACAGGTTTGTGAAGGTTTCCAAGTTCCGGATGGAAACCCTTCGCACTATAGTTCTGGCCTTGGAACCTGGGGACTTCATGGTCTCCCTGGATATACAGGATGCTTACCTGCATGTTCCTATAGCAGTGTCTCATCAGCAATACCTGAAATTTGCGATTGGCAACTGGCATTACCAGTTTCGGGCGTTACCTTTTGGTTTAACAACGGCTCCGCGAGTCTTTACAAAAGTCATGGCGGTGATGACGGTGGTACTCCGCCGTCAAGGGGTCAGGATACTGCCGTATTTGGATGACTTGTTAATCCTGGCAAATTCCCCAGAACTTTTCCTGTGTCATCTAGATGTGACGGTCCGGTTTCTGCAAGCCCACGGATGGCTCATCAACTGGAAGAAGTCATCCCTGATCCCTGCTCAGAGCATGTTACATCTGGGAGCACTATTGGACACTCACGCCCAGCGGTTGTTCCTGTCTCAGGAGAAAGTCCTGAAACTTCAGGACAGGATTCGTTGCTTCCTATCTCGTCCGCAAGTGTCGATACATTCGGCGATGCAGGTGCTGGGCCTCATGGTGTCAGCATTCGACATGGTGGAGTATGCTCAATTTCATTCTCGCCCTCTCCAGAGGCTGATTCTAGCCAAATGGGATGGCCTGCCTCACCGGATCAGGTCTCAAATGATCTCATTGACTCCGGAGGTCCGTCTGTCACTGCTCTGGTAGCTCCGGGACCAACAACTGTGCAGGGGCCGTCCGTTCTGGATATCCGACTGGGTCCTGTTGACAACAGATGCCAGTCTAAGAGGTTGGGGCGCGGTGCTGCAGCAACACTCCCTTCAGGGGCGGTGGACCAAGGAGGAGTCCCTCCTCTCGATCAATATTCTGGAGTTGCGGGCGGTCTTCAATGCCTTGAACCTAGCCCAGCATTTAATTCAGAACCGTCCTGTTCAAGTACAGTCGGACAACGCCACCACAGTGGCTTACATAAATAATCAAGGCGGCACTCGGCAATATTCATTCCGGGAGTCCTGAATTGGGAAACAGACTTTCTCAGTCGTCAGGATGTGCATGCCGGCGAATGGGGCCTCCATCCAGAAGTGTTTCAACTCCTAGTGGAAAGACGTAGATCTGATGGCGTCTCGACACAGTCACAAGGTTCCGATCTTCGGAGCAAGGACAAGGGATCCTCAAGCAGCATTTGTGGATGCGCTGGCGGTACCATGGAGGTTTCGGCTGCCGTACGTGTTCCCTCTGGTGTCACTTCTGCCCAGGGTAATTCGGAAGTTCAAGCAAGAAAAAGGAATTCTACTTCTCATAGCTCCAGCGTGCCCCAGACGGCACTGGTTCTCAGACCTGCAAGGCCTATCGTCAGAGCGTCCATTTGTACTTCCACAATGCCCAGACCTCCTCGTTCAGGGCCCCTGTGTCTACCAGGACCTAGCCCGGCTGTCTTTGACGGCGTGGCTCTTGAAGCTTCCGTCTTAAGGGCTAAAGGGTTTTCTGAGGCAGTCATTCAAACTATGTTGCGGGCCCGGAAACCGGCTTCGGCTCGGATTTACTATAGGGTCTGTCATTCTTACTTTGTTTGGTGCGCATCTAACGATTATGATGCTTCCATGTTTAGTATAGCCCAGTTGTTGGCTTTTCTTCAGCAGGGCCTGGACTTAGGCCTGCGTCTGGCCTCCCTCAAGGTTCAAATATCTGCCTTGTCGGTGTGGTTTCAGAGAAAAATTGCGACCTTACCAGATGTGCATACCTTTACTCAGGGTGTGTTGCGTATCTAACCTCCCTATGTCCCGCCTGTGGCTCCTTGGGACTTGTCGGTGGTTTTGGAGGCATTACAAGAGTCTCCGTTTGAACCTCTTGGTTCAGCTGACCTTAAGTGGCTTTCCCTTAAGGTGGTGTTTCTGCTGGCTATTGCTTCAGCTAGAAGAGTGTCGGATTTCGGTGCCATGTCCTGTAGTTCCCCATATCTGATATTTCACCGTGACCGGGCGGTTCTTAGGACTCGTCCCGGCTATCTACCTAAGGTGGTTTCTTCGTTCCACCTTAATCAGGAGATTGTAGTTCCGGCACTTGTTTCTCCTGATCTGTCTCCCAAAGAGCGGTCTTTGGATGTGGTACGGGCTCTCCGTATCTATGTGAAGAGAACTGCTCCTATTAGGAAATCGGATTCTCTTTTAGTTGTGTTTGGGTTTCACAAACATGGCTGGCCTGCTCACAAGCCATCTCTGGCCAGATGGATTAGAATGGTGATTGCACATGCTTATGTGTAGGCTGGTCTCTCTGCTCCTGATCACATTAAGGCCCATTCTACTCGGTCTGTTGGACCTTCTTGGGCGGCCCAACGTGGTGCGACCCTTGAACAATTGTGCAAGGCGGCTACGTGGTCCTCTGTGAACACGTTCATAAGGTTCTATGCCTTCGATACTGCCGCTTCCCAGGATGCTTCCTTTGGACGCTGGGTTCTTGTGCCCGCTACAGTGCGTCCCCTCCCATAAGGAACTGCTTTAGGACATCCCCATTGCCCATTCCTGTTGGTGCCTCAGATCAAGATCCTACTCTACACCCCATTGTCCATTCCTTGTGGAGCCCAGTGTACCTCGCAGAAAGAGTTTTAACAAAGGTAAGTTCTTACCATAAAACTCGTTTTATTTTGTATGGTTTATATATATATATATATATATATATATATTTTATTTTATTTTTTCTTAATTTATTTTTGTACTATTTTTGGGGGGGGGAGCGGGGTAGACCTGCCTATTTTGCGAGTCCCAGGCCCCAGAATTTCTGATGGTGGCCCTGCACCCAGATAGAATTGAGAAAATGAGAAATTATTGGCTTCTATACTTCTTTTATTTTTTCTGGATATTAGCCATATGGCTGATATGTAGTGTATATAGAGCTTGTCATGCTTTTTTAACATGTAAGAGACTCCAGATTTTTTGGAGAGTCCCCGGAGCCCCATAGAGTAGACAGCCCTTCGGTGAAGTGAATAGGACAGGGAAGGGGTTGGCACAATGCCAGCGTACAAGGGTCCAAGGGCAGGGGTCAGGCCCAATATTGCGTAATTCTGTTATTCTAATGAAACACGAGCCTTACCTTTCCCACATGAGGAATTAAGCACTGGATTGCAGGTAGGTATGCCCAGAGGCGTAGCCAGAACACTGAGGGCACCATAGCAATATTCTGAAGGGGCCCCTATCCCAAATTCCCAATACTTCTGGAGAGACGCCACTCTGCAGCAAGTGTTCATTTTATGATACATAGTAGTGCTCTAGTTCATTTTACAAACCATAGTAGTGCCTTAGTTAATGTTATGCCTCACAATAGTGCCTAATTAAAATAATGTCACCCTGTAGGGCTGCTAGTATACATTATGCAACACAGTACCACCAATTCACATTATGGCATACAGTGTTTCCACATTACAGTGCCCCAGTACATATTATGTAACATAATGCCCTCCAGTTCATTTTATACCACTTTACAATGAGCTGATCCAGAGGCATAACAAGATATACTGTAGGCACCAAGGCAAAAGTTTGTAAGGACCCCTATCACCCAATGGTGAAAAATGTATATAACACATGTAACTGTGACAGGGAAGGTGGGCCCCTCTCAGCTCCTGGCCCCATAACAGCTGGACTCCCAGCACCTATGGGAGCTATGCCCTTGTATATAACACATGTAACTGTGACAGGGAAGGTGGCCCCTCTCAGCTCTGGGCCCCATAGCAGCTGCACTCCCTGCACCTATGGTAGCTACACCCTTGTATATAACACATGTAACTGTGACAGGGAAGGTGGCCCCTCTAAGCTCTGGGCCCCATTGCAGCTGCACTCCCTGCACCTATGGTAGCTACACCCTTGTATATAACACATGTAACTGTGATGGAGAAGTTGGCCCCTTTCATCTCTGGGCCCTCTAGCAGCTGCACTCTCTGCACCTATGGTGGCTACGCCCTTGTATATAACACATGTAAATGTGAAAGGGTAGGTGGCCCCTCTCAGCTCTACTCCCTGCACCTATGGTAGCTACACCCTTGTATATAACACATGTAACGGTGACAGGGAAGGTGGCCCCTCTCAGCTCTGGGCCCCATAGCAGCTGCACTCCCTGCACCTATGGTGGCTATGCCCTTGTATATAACACATGTAACTGTGACAGGGTAGGTGGGCCCCTCTCAGCTCTGGGCCCCATAGCAGCAGTTACGCCCTTGAGTATGCACAGCCTATTCAGCCTACCTTTAAATTTCCCACCCATACCCTCAGATGAATGGTAAGAAACCTTCAGTGCTCAAACTATTGTGGAACTGAGCATGAAAGGCAGGCATGCTGGGACTCTTAGTGCCATTGCAACTGGAGAGCCAAATTTCTGCTATAATCTAGTGTAGACTTTAAAATATTCACAGAGCTGCATTATTCCTGGAGACCTGATGATGGTAGCAGACTCAATATATTATGACCCCAGCCGTTGCTGTGTATTGAGCATTGTATACACAGCTGTAGGTAAAAATATACTAAACATGACATATAACCAGACCTCGCTGTGTGTCTTTGTCAAGCGATCTCACTTTTATTGAACAATGAGGAGAATTTCATGTTACATCTTGTCAGAACATCCAACTTACATGTTTTGTAATGAGCTTATAATAATAATTATTATTTTACAAGATAGTCAATAAAATTCAGGTCACCAACAGGTGTTCACTCCTTTACATCTCTGAATGTAATTACCCATAAACCATTGCATCAGGGATCTTTGCCTCCTTGGCTTAAACTCTGTGACATTTCATTGTTTATACTGTGAAACATGAGGCTAGGAATATCTGGAACATCCGGATATCTACCACATGTAGTTCACTTGGTCTTGGTCTACAGTGCTAAACGTCTGACCATATATTTCAACATGCCTGACCGTTTATGCTGGATTATTATTGGGTATGAGACTTGTTTTGTAGGCACATATGATGTACTATCAGGACAATTTTCTGATATTGCTGACAATACTGCAACATGTTTGGCAAGCTTTAAAGTTATTAGAGATGTGTGCTGGACCATTTTTGTTGGATTTGGCTCTGAATCATTGTCTGGCTTTGGATTTGGATTTGCCAGACTGCCGCGATTTTTTCCAAAATTTACCAAAAAAGCTATAATCACATAATTTGTGAATTTGTTTTTTATTATAGTATTATTAATCTCAATAACATTAATTTCCAGTAATTTCCAGTACATTTTGACCACCTCACTGCTCACAATATTGTTTTTATCAATATTGGCCAAAGGCTGCAGCGAGCTGTCTTGTTACTAAGTGACAGAGCAGCGGCACAAACACCCGTCAGTTTATAGCACATCTATGAAAAATTGCCACACAGCAGTGGCAGAATATTAAAAAGAACATGCACTGTTTAACAAACCAAGCACTTCAGCGACAGGGACTGCCACTTTGCCGAAGTGATGGTTGGTGTGGGACCTCACAAATCAATATTTAGAAGGACTACCTCTGATCACTAATGAGGAGGTTGATGATGAGGATGTTGGCAGTGGAAATTACATGGGCTGGTCCAAACTGCTGGTAGCTGATACTGGGCCGCTTGTTATTATTTTACAAATAGTAATTTTGTAAAAATAAATTTCATGAACTCGCCGCAAATGATGTAAAATGGAGGCGGTGCCTAGATGGTTGTGGTTGAACCCTGATAAAACGGAAGTCCTTGATGATAGGTCATAGGACAAGACTGCAGCATAGCTGACTGACAGGACTTGCGCTTGGGGGTACAGAACTACAAAACACTGATCATGTGCGGAATCTTGGCGTTGTCCTGGATGGTGGCTTGACACTTAAACATCAGGTATCAGTCACAATCAAATCCTCATTCATTCATCTGAGGAACATAGCCAGAATCAAGCACCTAATTCCCACAGAAGATCTGCCTAAAGTCATACATGCATTTGTATCATCACGCCTAGACTACTGCAATGTCCTCTTCCTTGGTCTCCCACCAAAAGAATTGCAACGCTTGCAGATGGTACAAAACACAGCTGCCAGAATATTAACCAAACAGCCCTGTTCCAACTATATAATACCCATTCTCTACTCCCTTCACTGGCTACCTGTAAAATGGTGAATTGTTTTCAATATTGGCTTACTCCCATTCAAAGCCCTACATGACCAGGGTCCAAGGTACTTGAAGCAGCTTCTGATTACTTACTGTCCCACTCCATTACTACGATCTGTAAATTAAGGACTACTAACAGTACCTAGAATCTCCCTTAATTCATCTACGGGTCGAGGTTTCACCTTTGTGGCTCCGACTCTATGGAACTCTCTTCCCCGCACAGTTCGAGAAGCCTCCACTGTAGAATCCTTCAAAAATAGTCTAAAGACTTACCTATTTACTCAAGCATTTCACTAATATCTATTGTTAAGCTTGTTTTGTATTTTGAGCTGTAAAGACAAATGTAAAGCACTTTAAGTCCTTTTAGGAGAAAAGTGCTATAGAAATAGCATTATTATTATTATTATTATTATTAATATTAACAACATCACTACCTCAAGAGGTGGCATTTTTGCTTTTATGCCCAGGCATCACAAGACATCACAGACAAGAACTGCTGGCACTGGTGGCTGATAGTACACAAATATCACCCTCATCCTGTTCCACTTCCACATTAGCATCATCAATTTCTACTATGCCCTCATCACCATCTTTACTTGTACAGTACTGTTCATACCAACATTTGCAGATGGTGCAAAAATTGTAGAAATAGGCTTCTCCATGAGTACAGTGTTAAAAATTTTATTATCACACATAGCTAATGTGGACACCCCTAGACTCTCCTCAGGGATTTGTGAACACACAGCCTTAAGGCTAGTGATGTGCACCAGCAATTTTTCGGGTTTTGTGTTTTGGTTTTGGGTTCGGTTCCGCGGCCGTGTTTTGGGTTCGAACGCGTTTTGGCAAAACCTCACCGAATTTTTTTTGTCGGATTCGGGTGTGTTTTGGATTCGGGTGTTTTTTTCAAAAAACCCTAAAAAACAGCTTAAATCATTGAATTTGGGGGTCATTTTGATCCCATAGTATTATTAACCTCAATAACCATAATTTCCACTCATTTTCAGTCTATTCTGAACAACTCACACCTCACAATATTATTTCTAGTCCTAAAATTTGCACCGAGGTCGCTGGATGGCTAAGCTAAGCGACCCAAGTGGCCGACACAAACACCTGGCCCATCTAGGAGTGGCACTGCAGTGTCACGCAGGATGGCCCTTCCAAAAAATACTCCCCAAACAGCACATGACGCAAAGAAGAAAAAAAAGAGGCGCAATGAGGTAGCTGTGTGAGTAAGCTAAGCGACCCTAGTGGCCGACACAAACACCTGGCCCATCTAGGAGTGGCACTGCAGTGTCACGCAGGATGGCCCTTCCAAAAAATACTCCCCAAACAGCACACGACGCAAAGAAAAATGAAAGAAAAAAGAGGTGCAAGATGGAATTGTCCTTGGGCCCTCCCACCCACCCTTATGTTGTATAAACAGGACATGCACACTTTAACCAACCCATCATTTCAGCGACAGGGTCTGCCACACAACTGTGACTGAAATGACTGGTTGGTTTGGGCCCCCACCAAAAAAGAAGCAATCAATCTCTCCTTGCACAAACTGGCTCTACAGAGGCAAGATGTCCACCTCATCATCATCGTCCGATTCATCACCCCTTTCACTGTGTATATCCCCCTCCTCACAGATTATTAATTCGTCCCCACTGGAATCCACCATCTCAGGTCCCTGTGTACTTTCTGGAGGCAATTGCTGTTGGTGAATGTCTCCATGGAGGAATTGATTATAATTCATTTTAATGAACATCATCTTCTCCACATTTTCTGGAAGTAACCTCGTACGCCGATTGCTGACAAGGTGAGCGGTGGCACTAAACACTCTTTCGAAGTACACACTGGAGGGAGGGCAACTTAGGTAGAATAAAGCCAGTTTGTGCAAGGGCCTCCAAATTGCCTCTTTTCCCTGCCAGTATACGTTAGAGATGAGCGGGTTCGGTTTCTCTGAATCCGAACCCGCCAGAACTTCATGTTTTTTTTCACGGGTCCGAGCGACTCGGATCTTCCCGCCTTGCTCGGTTAACCCGAGCGCGCCCGAACGTCATCATGACGCTGTCGGATTCTCGCGAGGCTCGGATTCTATCGCGAGACTCGGATTCTATATAAGGAGCCGCGCGTCGCCGCCATTTTCACACGTGCATTGAGATTGATAGGGAGAGGACGTGGCTGGCGTCCTCTCCGTTTAGAATAGATTAGAGAGACACTTGATTTACTAATTTTGGGGAGCATTAGGAGTACTCAGTACAGTGCAGAGTTTTGCTGATAGTGACCAGTGACCACCAGTTTTATTTATAATCCGTTCTCTGCCTGAAAAAAGCGATACACAGCACACAGTGACTCAGTCACATACCATATCTGTGTGCACTGCTCAGGCTCAGGCCAGTGTGCTGCATCATCTATTATCTATATATAAATAATATTATATATATCTGTCTGACTGCTCAGCTCACACAGCTTATAATTGTGGGGGAGACTGGGGAGCACTACTGCAGTGCCAGTTATAGGTTATAGCAGGAGCCAGGAGTACATAATATATTATATAGTGAGTGACCACCAGACACACAGTGCAGTTTATTTAATATATCCGTTCTCTGCCTGAAAAAAGCGATACACACAGTGACTCAGTCAGTCACATACCATATCTGTGTGCACTGCTCAGGCTCAGGCCAGTGTGCTGCATCATCTATATATATTATATATCTGTCTGACTGCTCAGCTCACACAGCTTATAATTGTGGGGGAGACTGGGGAGCACTACTGCAGTGCCAGTTATAGGTTATAGCAGGAGCCAGGAGTACATAATATTATATTAAAATTAAACAGTGCACACTTTTGCTGCAGGAGTGCCACTGCCAGTGTGACTAGTGACCAGTGACCTGACCACCAGTATATATAATATTAGTAGTATACTATCTCTTTATCAACCAGTCTATATTAGCAGCAGACACAGTACAGTGCGGTAGTTCACGGCTGTGGCTACCTCTGTGTCGGCACTCGGCAGCCCGTCCATAATTGTATATACCACCTAACCGTGGTTTTTTTTTCTTTCTTTATACATACATACTAGTTACGAGTATACTATCTCTTTATCAACCAGTCTATATATTAGCAGCAGACACAGTACAGTGCGGTAGTTCACGGCTGTGGCTACCTCTGTGTCGGCACTCGGCAGCCCGTCCATAATTGTATATACCACCTAACCGTGGTTTTTTTTTCTTTCTTTATACATACATACTAGTTACGAGTATACTATCTCTTTATCAACCAGTCTATATATTAGCAGCAGACACAGTACAGTGCGGTAGTTCACGGCTGTGGCTACCTCTGTGTCGGCACTCGGCAGCCCGTCCATAATTGTATATACCACCTAACCGTGGTTTTTTTTTCTTTCTTTATACATACATACTAGTTACGAGTATACTACCTCTTTATCAACCAGTCTATATTAGCAGCAGACACAGTACAGTGCGGTAGTTCACGGCTGTGGCTACCTCTGTGTCGGCACTCGGCAGCCCGTCCATAATTGTATATACCACCTAACCGTGGTTTTTTTTTCTTTCTTTATACATACATACTAGTTACGAGTATACTATCTCTTTATCAACCAGTCTATATATTAGCAGCAGACACAGTACAGTGCGGTAGTTCACGGCTGTGGCTACCTCTGTGTCGGCACTCGGCAGCCCGTCCATAATTGTATATACCACCTAACCGTGGTTTTTTTTTCTTTCTTTATACATACATACTAGTTACGAGTATACTATCTCTTTATCAACCAGTCTATATATTAGCAGCAGACACAGTACAGTGCGGTAGTTCACGGCTGTGGCTACCTCTGTGTCGGCACTCGGCAGCCCGTCCATAATTGTATATACCACCTAACCGTGGTTTTTTTTTCTTTCTTTATACATACATACTAGTTACGAGTATACTATCTCTTTATCAACCAGTCTATATTAGCAGCAGACACAGTACAGTGCGGTAGTTCACGGCTGTGGCTACCTCTGTGTCGGCACTCGGCAGCCCGTCCATAATTGTATATACCACCTAACCGTGGTTTTTTTTTCTTTCTTTATACATACATACTAGTTACGAGTATACTATCTCTTTATCAACCAGTCTATATATTAGCAGCAGACACAGTACAGTGCGGTAGTTCACGGCTGTGGCTACCTCTGTGTCGGCACTCGGCAGCCCGTCCATAATTGTATATACCACCTAACCGTGGTTTTTTTTTCTTTCTTTATACATACATACTAGTTACGAGTATACTATCTCTTTATCAACCAGTCTATATATTAGCAGCAGACACAGTACAGTGCGGTAGTTCACGGCTGTGGCTACCTCTGTGTCGGCACTCGGCAGCCCGTCCATAATTGTATACTAGTATCCAATCCATTCATCTCCATTGTTTACCTGAGGTGCCTTTTAGTTGTGCCTATTAAAATATGGAGAACAAAAATGTTGAGGTTCCAAAATTAGGGAAAGATCAAGATCCACTTCCACCTCGTGCTGAAGCTGCTGCCACTAGTCATGGCCGAGACGATGAAATGCCAGCAACGTCGTCTGCCAAGGCCGATGCCCAATGTCATAGTACAGAGCATGTCAAATCCAAAACACCAAATATCAGTAAAAAAAGGACTCCAAAACCTAAAATAAAATTGTCGGAGGAGAAGCGTAAACTTGCCAATATGCCATTTACCACACGGAGTGGCAAGGAACGGCTGAGGCCCTGGCCTATGTTCATGGCTAGTGGTTCAGCTTCACATGAGGATGGAAGCACTCAGCCTCTCGCTAGAAAAATGAAAAGACTCAAGCTGGCAAAAGCAGCACAGCAAAGAACTGTGCATTCTTCGAAATCCCAAATCCACAAGGAGAGTCCAATTGTGTCGGTTGCGATGCCTGACCTTCCCAACACTGGACGTGAAGAGCATGCGCCTTCCACCATTTGCACGCCCCCTGCAAGTGCTGGAAGGAGCACCCGCAGTCCAGTTCCTGATAGTCAGATTGAAGATGTCAGTGTTGAAGTACACCAGGATGAGGAGGATATGGGTGTTGCTGGCGCTGGGGAGGAAATTGACCAGGAGGATTCTGATGGTGAGGTGGTTTGTTTAAGTCAGGCACCCGGGGAGACACCTGTTGTCCGTGGGAGGAATATGGCCGTTGACATGCCAGGTGAAAATACCAAAAAAATCAGCTCTTCGGTGTGGAGGTATTTCACCAGAAATGCGGACAACAGGTGTCAAGCCGTGTGTTCCCTTTGTCAAGCTGTAATAAGTAGGGGTAAGGACGTTAACCACCTCGGAACATCCTCCCTTATACGTCACCTGCAGCGCATTCATAATAAGTCAGTGACAAGTTCAAAAACTTTGGGTGACAGCGGAAGCAGTCCACTGACCAGTAAATCCCTTCCTCTTGTAACCAAGCTCACGCAAACCACCCCACCAACTCCCTCAGTGTCAATTTCCTCCTTCCCCAGGAATGCCAATAGTCCTGCAGGCCATGTCACTGGCAATTCTGACGAGTCCTCTCCTGCCTGGGATTCCTCCGATGCATCCTTGCGTGTAACGCCTACTGCTGCTGGCGCTGCTGTTGTTGCCGCTGGGAGTCGATGGTCATCCCAGAGGGGAAGTCGTAAGCCCACTTGTACTACTTCCAGTAAGCAATTGACTGTTCAACAGTCCTTTGCGAGGAAGATGAAATATCACAGCAGTCATCCTACTGCAAAGCGGATAACTGAGTCCTTGACAACTATGTTGGTGTTAGACGTGCGTCCGGTATCCGCCGTTAGTTCACAGGGAACTAGACAATTTATTGAGGCAGTGTGCCCCCGTTACCAAATACCATCTAGGTTCCACTTCTCTAGGCAGGCGATACCGAGAATGTACACGGACGTCAGAAAAAGACTCACCAGTGTCCTAAAAAATGCAGTTGTACCCAATGTCCACTTAACCACGGACATGTGGACAAGTGGAGCAGGGCAGGGTCAGGACTATAGGACTGTGACAGCCCACTGGGTAGATGTATGGACTCCCGCCGCAAGAACAGCAGCGGCGGCACCAGTAGCAGCATCTCGCAAACGCCAACTCTTTCCTAGGCAGCCTACGCTTTGTATCACCGCTTTCCAGAATACGCACACAGCTGAAAACCTCTTACGGCAACTGAGGAAGATCATCGCGGAATGGCTTACCCCAATTGGACTCTCCTGTTGATTTGTGGCATCGGACAACGCCAGCAATATTGTGTGTGCATTAAATATGGGCAAATTCCAGCACGTCCCATGTTTTGCACATACCTTGAATTTGGTGGTGCAGAATTTTGTAAAAAACGACAGGGGCGTGCAAGAGATGCTGTCGGTGGCCAGAAAAATTGCGGGACACTTTCGGCGTACAGGCACCACGTACAGAAGACTGGAGCACCACCAAAAACTACTGAACCTGCCCTGCCATCATCTGAAGCAAGAAGTGGTAACGAGGTGGAATTCAACCCTCTATATGCTTCAGAGGTTGGAGGAGCAGCAAAAGGCCATTCAAGCCTATACAATTGAGCACGATATAGTAGGTGGAATGCACCTGTCTCAAGTGCAGTGGAGAATGATTTCAACGTTGTGCAAGGTTCTGATGCCCTTTGAACTTGCCACACGTGAAGTCAGTTCAGACACTGCCAGCCTGAGTCAGGTCATTCCCCTCATCAGGCTTTTGCAGAAGAAGCTGGAGGCATTGAAGAAGGAGCTAAAAGGGAGCGATTCCGCTAGGCATGTGGGACTTGTGGATGCAGCCCTTAATTCGCTTAACAAGGATTCACGGGTGGTCAATCTGTTGAAATCAGAGCACTACATTTTGGCCACCGTGCTCGATCCTAGATTTAAAGCCTACCTTGGATCTCTCTTTCCGGCAGACACAGGTCTGCTGGGGTTGAAAGACCTGCTGGTGACAAAATTGTCAAGTCAAGCGGAACGCGACCTGTCAACATCTCCTCCTTCACATTCTCCCGCAACTGGGGGTGCGAGGAAAAGGCTCAGAATTCCGAGCCCACCCGCTGGCGGTGATGCAGGGCAGTCTGGAGCGACTGCTGATGCTGACATCTGGTCCGGACTGAAGGACCTGACAACGATTACGGACATGTCGTCTACTGTCACTGCATATGATTCTCTCAACATTGATAGAATGGTGGAGGATTATATGAGTGACCGCATCCAAGTAGGCACGTCACACAGTCCGTACTTATACTGGCAGGAAAAAGAGGCAATTTGGAGGCCCTTGCACAAACTGGCTTTATTCTACCTAAGTTGCCCTCCCACAAGTGTGTACTCCGAAAGAGTGTTTAGTGCCGCCGCTCACCTTGTCAGCAATCGGCGTACGAGGTTACATCCAGAAAATGTGGAGAAGATGATGTTCATTAAAATGAATTATAATCAATTCCTCCGCGGAGACATTGACCAGCAGCAATTGCCTCCACAAAGTACACAGGGAGCTGAGATGGTGGATTCCAGTGGGGACGAATTGATAATCTGTGAGGAGGGGGATGTACACGGTGATATATCGGAGGGTGAAGATGAGGTGGACATCTTGCCTCTGTAGAGCCAGTTTGTGCAAGGAGAGATTAATTGCTTCTTTTTTGGGGGGGGTCCAAACCAACCCGTCATATCAGTCACAGTCGTGTGGCAGACCCTGTCACTGAAATGATGGGTTGGTTAAAGTGTGCATGTCCTGTTTTGTTTATACAACATAAGGGTGGGTGGGAGGGCCCAAGGACAATTCCATCTTGCACCTCTTTTTTCTTTTCTTTTTCTTTGCATCATGTGCTGATTGGGGAGGGTTTTTTGGAAGGGACATCCTGCGTGACACTGCAGTGCCACTCCTAGATGGGCCCGGTGTTTGTGTCGGCCACTAGGGTCGCTAATCTTACTCACACAGTCAGCTACCTCATTGCGCCTCTTTTTTTCTTTGCGTCATGTGCTGTTTGGGGAGGGTTTTTTGGAAGGGACATCCTGCGTGACACTGCAGTGCCACTCCTAGATGGGCCCGGTGTTTGTGTCGGCCACTAGGGTCGCTAATCTTACTCACACAGCTACCTCATTGCGCCTCTTTTTTTCTTTGCGTCATGTGCTGTTTGGGGAGGGTTTTTTGGAAGGGACATCCTGCGTGACACTGCAGTGCCACTCCTAGATGGGCCCGGTGTTTGTGTCGGCCACTAGGGTCGCTAATCTTACTCACACAGCTACCTCATTGCGCCTCTTTTTTTCTTTGCGTCATGTGCTGTTTGGGGAGGGTTTTTTGGAAGGGCCATCCTGCGTGACACTGCAGTGCCACTCCTAGATGGGCCCGGTGTTTGTGTCGGCCACTAGGGTCGCTAATCTTACTCACACAGCTACCTCATTGCGCCTCTTTTTTTCTTTGCGTCATGTGCTGTTTGGGGAGGGTTTTTTGGAAGGGACATCCTGCGTGACACTGCAGTGCCACTCCTAGATGGGCCCGGTGTTTGTGTCGGCCACTAGGGTCGCTTATCTTACTCACACAGCGACCTCGGTGCAAATTTTAGGACTAAAAATAATATTGTGAGGTGTGAGGTATTCAGAATAGACTGAAAATGAGTGTAAATTATGGTTTTTGAGGTTAATAATACTTTGGGATCAAAATGACCCCCAAATTCTATGATTTAAGCTGTTTTTTAGTGTTTTTTGAAAAAAACACCCGAATCCAAAACACACCCGAATCCGACAAAAAAAATTCGGTGAGGTTTTGCCAAAACGCGTTCGAACCCAAAACACGGCCGCGGAACCGAACCCAAAACCAAAACACAAAACCCGAAAAATTTCAGGCGCTCATCTCTAGTATACGTACGGACTGTCTGACGTGCCTACTTGGATGCGGTCACTCATATAATCCTACACCATTCTTTCAATGGTGAGAGAATCTGTTAGGGTCTCCTGCCCTGTGCTGCCATGTCGTCATGGCAACCGGGAGACAAGTGCTAGCGGAGTAACCTGAGCGCAGCTGATACTCCGGTTCGGGTCTTTTGCTGTGCAGTGGTTATAGGCTCTGTGCATGGCAGGGGATCCGGTGCTGGTTTTTGTGCTCACAGTCTGTGAGGTCTGAGTGGGGCGTGGACAGCACCTGCTTTATAAGGCCTCTTTTCAGGGTAAGCAGATGCTGCTGAATCTTTGTTGGTTAGTCAGTTTCTGAAAGTTAGCCAGAACTGTGTAGCTTTGTATTTGTTTGTTGCTTACTGCAAATAGGCCTGGGGATTTGGTATTACACTCTGCCAATCCAGACCTAGCAGTAAGACTGGAGTCAGTCGTTTAGCTTGCTGGGGTTCTGTTACTACTCTGTGAACTTAGCAAGTTTGCGGCTGTATTCTAAGACTTGTCTGTCTAATCCTGTCTCACTGTGCTAGGTGTCAGGGGTCAGTTTAGTGGCAGTAAGCTGAA
Source organism: Pseudophryne corroboree (assembly GCF_028390025.1). Lineage (NCBI taxonomy): Eukaryota > Metazoa > Chordata > Amphibia > Anura > Myobatrachidae > Pseudophryne > Pseudophryne corroboree. Next base: position 841,346,831 of record NC_086447.1, on the reverse strand, counting down.
CCTGTGCACTGCAAGTGAGAATTAGGATTGTGGAGACTCTCCTTGTGTCTATCATTCCATCTCTGACCAAGGAGTTTACTGCCACACCCGTTGGTAACCCTTTAGGGTTTTGCTGTTGCCCTTAGCAACAGCATTTCGGGTTCTCTATGTATTAAAACACAACATCTTGCTTTTCCCATCTGAGCAGTTCTAATACAAGGGAGATACCCAGTTCCTTAGCCTCTGGGCTTCTCTGTTCACTTTGTGTGTATTTTGTTACCCTACCACCTTCTGTGTACGTTATGTCATATTCCCTAGTCTGTCTGTGAGTCCATTTGTTTTGCATAACAGTTCAAACACCAGTACATTCCTGCAGGCACTGGAGTGCATAACAGTCCTGACACCAGTACTTTCCTGCAGGCACTGGTGTGCATAACATATTCAGCAGCCTAATACTCCTGTTGAAATTTTGTGGGAATATGGAGCATACCCCTCAAAATACGTTGCAACAGGTGGTCGATCAGGTGCAGGTCCTGACTCGACAATTTAATGATTTGTCCATTAAAATGCACACCTCCCAGGCTGCTGGCGGAGCTCCCGCAGCAGCAGCACCTGCAGGGGTTAAGGAGCCGAAAGTAAATCTCCCGGATCGTTTTTCTGGAGATTGCTCGCAGTTCTTTTGTTTCAAGGAGAGCTGCAAGCTATACTTCCGGCTTAGGCCTCAGTCTTCTGGGTCGGAGATTCAGCGGGTGGGCATAGTGATTTCCTTGCTACAAGGAGACCCACAGGTCTGGGCATATGGGTTGCAGCCTGACTGTCCGTCGCTTAAAAGTGTTGATGTTTTTTTTACGGCACTGGGCATGTTGTATGATGACCCTGACAAGACGGCCTCAGCCGAGGCTCAGATTTCGATCCTTAAGCAAGGGCGAAGGCCAGTTGAGGTTTACTGTACGGAGTTTCGGAGGTTGGCCCATGATACCCAGTGGAATGACCCAGCCCTGAGACACCAGTACCGAAGAGGTCTTTCTAACCAGACAAAGGACCAACTGGTACAATATCCCTTGCCTGATAGCTTGGATCAGCTCATGCAGTTATCCATCCAGGTGGATAGACGGCTGAGAGAGCGTAGGCTTGAAAAGGAGACTGAGATTTCCTTCCTTCCCAAGGGAACCTCAGACTCTGAGGAATTTTCCGAGGAGCCTATGCAGATTGGGGCTACCCGCCTCTCCTCGCGTGAGAAGACGCGGAGGAGACAGCAGGGGTTGTGTTTGTACTGTGGGAATAAAGGTCATGTGGTAGTATCATGCCCAGAAAAGCCGGAAAACTTCAGGGCCTGAGGGTGATGGGAAATATCCTGTCAGGCCAGAAGTCAGAATTTCCCAAGAAGACTTTTATCATTCCGGTGACCTTGAAGATCCTCGGTCAAACTGTCAAGACTGAGGCCTTTGTGGACAGTGGGGCCGACGGGGTTTTTATGGACCGCCAATTCGCCCTGAAACACTCTGTTCCCTTAGTACCCTTGGCATCGGAAATTGAGATTTGTGGGTTAAACGGGGAACCATTATCCCAAGGTAAAATTACCTCTTGCACTAGCCAGATTTCTTTGTTTATTGGAGCCACACACTCTGAAAAATTGTCCTTTTATGTGACTGTCTGTACTTTTGCCCCATTGGTGTTGGGGTTACCCTGGTTAAGGGCCCACAATCCTCAATTTGACTGGGTCTCTGGGGAGATTCTTAGTTGGGGTACTGATTGTTTCAGGAGTTGCTTGAGCCTTCCAGTCAGGTTCTCGCAGCTAAGTTTGCCAGGATTGCCAGGGTGTTATGCAGATTTTGCGGACGTGTTCTCCAAAAAAGTTGCAGAGGTACTACCTCCCCATCGCCCCTATGACTGTGCCATTGATTTGTTGCCAAATGCTAAGCTTCCCAAGAGCAGGTTGTACTCCCTGTCACGTCCTGAGACTCAGGCTATGGCAGAGTACATTCAGGAGAACTTGGCTAAAGGATTTATCAGACCTTCACAGTCTCCAGTTGGGTCGGGGTTCTTCTTCGTGGGTAAAAAGGACGGTTCGTTGCGACCCTGCATCGACTTCAGGGAATTGAACCGTATCACGATTAAAAACTCATACCCACTGCCTCTCATTTCGGTCTTGTTTGACCAGCTTCGTACTGCCACCATTTTTTCTAAGATTGACCTACGCGGTGCGTACAATCTAATCCGAATAAGAGAGGGGGATGAATGGAAGACTGCCTTTAATACCCACTCAGGGCATTATGAATATTTGGTGATGCCTTTTGGGCTCTGTAATGCCCCAGCAGTCTTCCAGGATTTCATGAATGATGTGCTCAGGGAATATTTGGATAGATTCTTAGTTGTATACTTAGATGACATCCTAATCTTCTCCCATTCCCTGGAGGAACATGTACGCTTAGTCCTCCAGAAACTCAGAGACCACCGGCTTGGGGCGAAGCTGGAGAAGTGCGAATTTGAAGTTCAGCAAATCGCATTTCTAGGATATATTATCTCCCCAGAAGGTTTCCAAATGGAGGGTTCCAAGGTACAGGCAGTCCTGGATTGGGTGCAGCCCATTAGTTTGAAGGCGCTTCAGCGTTTCCTGGGCTTTGCGAATTTTTATAGACGATTTATCGCTGGATTTTCGTCTATAGTGGCGCCCTTGGTGGCACTCACTAAGAAAGGGGCGGATGTTGCTCACTGGTCTTGTGAGGCTAAAGCGGCTTTTGCCCGTCTCAAAAGGGCATTTGTTTCGGCCAAGGTGCTGCGACACCCAGATCCAGAGCGTCCTTTTGTGGTGGAGGTGGATGCCTCTGAGATGGGTATTGGGGCAGTGCTTTCTCAGATGGGAGTGTCTGATAATCGCCTTCATCCCTGTGCTTACTTTTCCCGTAAATTTTCGCCTGCCGAGATGAATTATGACGTGGGTAACCGGGAATTGTTGGCTATTAAGGATGCACTCGAAGAGTGGAGACACTGGCTTGAGGGGGCTAAGTTTGTTGTCTCAATTCTCACTGACCATAAGAATCTGGCATATTTAGAGTCAGCGAAGCGTCTCAATGCCAGGCAGGCACGATGGGCTTTGTTTTTTGCTCGCTTTAATTTTTTGATAACATATCGCCCTGGGTCAAAAAACATCAAGGCTGATGCGCTCTCGCTGAGTTTTGCTCCAATCCAGGAGACCACCGAGGAGCCGTTGCCCATTGTTTCCCCATCATGTATTAAAGTGGGCATTACCCAGGACCTCTTATCATTAGTCCTTAGAGCACAGGAGCAGGCTCCTCCAGACCTTCCGGTAGGTCTTTTGTTTGTGCCTCCTAGGTTAAGACAGCGAGTGTTCCTGGAATTCCATGCCAAGAAGTCTGCAGGTCACCCGGGTATTGCCAGAACTCGGGAGTTGCTATCTAGGGCGGTGTGGTGGCCCTCGGTGGCTAAGGATGTGGATCAGTGGGTTCGGGCATGTGACATCTGTGCCCGAAATAAGACTCCTAGAGGGGTTCCTGTTGGCCCATTACATCCACTCTCTATCCCATCTAAGCCATGGACCCACATTTCAATGGATTTTGTGGTGGACTTGCCCAAATCCTCGGGGATGACAGCCATCTGGGTTGTCGTTGACAGGTTTTCGAAGATGGCGCACTTCGTTCCACTGGTTGGGCTGCCATCGGCCAGACGCCTGTCTGAATTATTTATGCTGCATGTTGTGCGTCTCCACGGGTTGCCACTTGATGTGGTCTCTGACCGCGGATCCCAGTTTGTGGCCAAATTCTGGAGGGCATTTTGTTCCGATCTCCAGATTTCTGTCAGCTTGTCGTCGGGCTACCATCCGCAGTCTAATGGGCAGACTGAAAGGGTGAACCAGTCCTTGGAGCAGTTCCTCAGGTGTTATGTCTCCAAGTGTCAGACTGACTGGGTTGCTCATCTGTCCATGGCGGAGTTTGCCTATAACAACGCGGCTCACTCTGCTACAGGGATCTCTCCCTTCCTTTGTGTGTATGGGCATCATCCTAAGGCCAATTCTTTTGACCCCCTGGACTCCACGCCTGGTGGTTCCTCTGTGGTTTCGGTCCTTAGAGGTATTTGGCGGAAAGTGAAGAAAGCCCTTGTGTCTGTGTCATTAGTGACCAAAAGGGTTTTTGATAAGCGGAAAAGACCCTGCAGCTTCAAATTAGGAGACTTCGTCTGGTTGTCTACCAAGAATTTGAAGTTGAGACAGCCATCTCATAAGTTAGGCCCCCGGTTCATCGGCCCTTATAAGATCACCAGGGTTATCAATCCGGTGGCATTTCAGTTAGATCTGCCCCGTTCTTTGGGTATCAATAAAACATTTCATTGTTCCCTTTTAAAACGGGCGATTAGTAATCCTTCTTCCAGTGGAAGACCTTCCCCTCTTCTGATACGTGGCCAGAGGGAGTTTGTTGTTGAAAGGATTCTTGACTCCAAGGTGGTTCGGGGTCGGCTGTCATTTTTGGTGCACTGGAAGGGGTATGGCCCGGAGGAGCGGTCGTGGGTGCGCAGTTGTGATCTTCATGCCCCCAGACTGATACGCTCTTTCTTCTCGCAGTTCCCCGATAAACCCGGTGGTAGGGGTTCTTTGACCCCTCGTCAGAGGGGGGGTACTGTTAGGGTCTCCTGCCCTGTGCTGCCACGTCGTCATGGCAACCGGGAGACAAGTGCTAGCGGAGTAACCTGAGCGCAGCTGATACTCCGGTTCGGGTCTTTTGCTGTGCAGTGGTTATAGGCTCTGTGCATGGCAGGGGATCCGGTGCTGGTTTTTGTGCTCACAGTCTGTGAGGTCTGAGTGGGGCGTGGACAGCACCTGCTTTATAAGGCCTCTTTTCAGGGTAAGCAGATGCTGCTGAATCTTTGTTGGTTAGTCAGTTTCTGAAAGTTAGCCAGAACTGTGTAGCTTTGTATTTGTTTGTTGCTTACTGCAAATAGGCCTGGGGATTTGGTATTACACTCTGCCAATCCAGACCTAGCAGTAAGACTGGAGTCAGTCGTTTAGCTTGCTGGGGTTCTGTTACTACTCTGTGAACTTAGCAAGTTTGCGGCTGTATTCTAAGACTTGCCTGTCTAATCCTGTCTCACTGTGCTAGGTGTCAGGGGTCAGTTTAGTGGCAGTAAGCTGAACCTGTGCACTGCAAGTGAGAATTAGGATTGTGGAGACTCTCCTTGTGTCTATCATTCCATCTCTGACCAAGGAGTTTACTGCCACACCCGTTGGTAACCCTTTAGGGTTTTGCTGTTGCCCTTAGCAACAGCATTTCGGGTTCTCTATGTATTAAAACACAACATCTTGCTTTTCCCATCTGAGCAGTTCTAATACAAGGGAGATACCCAGTTCCTTAGCCTCTGGGCTTCTCTGTTCACTTTGTGTGTATTTTGTTACCCTACCACCTTCTGTGTACGTTATGTCATATTCCCTAGTCTGTCTGTGAGTCCATTTGTTTTGCATAACAGTTCAAACACCAGTACATTCCTGCAGGCACTGGAGTGCATAACAGTCCTGACACCAGTACTTTCCTGCAGGCACTGGTGTGCATAACAGAATCATATGCAGTGACAGTAGACGACATGTCAGTAATCGTTGGCAGGTCCTTCAGTCCGGACCAGATGTCAGCATCAGCAGTCGCTCCAGACTGCCCTGCATCACCGCCAGCGGGTGGGCTCGGAATTCGTAGCCTTTTCTTCGCACCCCCAGTTGCGGGAGAATGTGAAGGAGGAGATGTTGACAGGTCGCGTTCCGCTTGACTTGACAATTTTCTCACCAGCAGTTCTTTGAACCCCTGCAGACTTGTGTCTGCCGGAAAGAGAGATCCAACGTAGGTTTTAAATCTAGGATCAAGCACGGTGGCCAAAATGTAGTGCTCTGATTTCAACAGATTGACCACCCGTGAATCCTGGTTAAGCGAATGAAGGGCTCCATCCACAAGTCCCACATGCCTAGCGGAATCGCTCTGTTTTAGCTCCTCCTTCAATGCCTCCAGCTTCTTCTGCAAAAGCCTGATGAGGGGAATGACCTGACTCAGGCTGGCAGTGTCTGAACTGACTTCACGTGTGGCAAGTTCAAAGGGCAGCAGAACCTTGCACAACGTTGAAATCATTCTCCACTGCGCTTGAGACAGGTGCATTCCACCTCCTTTGCCTATATCGTGGCCAGATGTATAGGCTTGAATGGCCTTTTGCTGCTCCTCCATCCTCTGAAGCATATAGAGGGTTGAATTCCACCTCGTTACCACCTCTTGCTTCAGATGATGGCAGGGCAGGTTCAGGTTTTTTTGGTGGTGCTCCAGTCTTCTGTACGCGGTGCCTGTACGCCGAAAGTGGCCCGCAATTCGTCTGGCCACCGACAGCATCTCTTGCACGCCCCTGTCGTTTTTTAAATAATTCTGCACCACCAAATTCAAGGTATGTGCAAAACATGGGACGTGCTGGAATTTGCCCAGATGTAATGCACGCACAATATTGCTGGCGTTGTCCGATGCCACAAATACCCAGGAGAGTCCAATTGGGGTAAGCCATTCTGCGATGATCTTCCTCAGTTGCCGTAAGAGGTTTTCAGCTGTGTGCGTATTCTGGAAAGCGGTGATACAAAGCGTAGCCTGCCTAGGAACGAGTTGGCGTTTGCGAGATGCTGCTACTGGTGCCGCCGCTGCTGTTCTTGCAGCGGGAGGCAATACATCTACCCAGTGGGCTGTCACAGTCATGTAGTCCTGAGTCTGCCCTGCTCCACTTGTCCACATGTCCGTGGTTAAGTGGACATTGGGTACAACTGCATTTTTTAGGACACTGGTGAGTCTTTTTCTGACGTCCGTGTACATTCTCGGTATCGCCTGCCTAGAGAAGTGGAACCTAGATGGTATTTGGTAACGGGGGCACACTACCTCAAGAAATTGTCTAGTTCCCTGTGAACTAACGGCGGATACCGGACGCACGTCTAACACCAACATAGTTGTCAAGGCCTCAGTTATCCGCTTTGCAACAGGATGACTGCTGTGATATTTAATCTTCCTCGCAAAGGACTGTTGGACAGTCAATTGCTTACTGGAAGTAGTACAAGTGGTCTTCCGACTTCCCCTCTGGGATGACGATCGACTCCCAGCAGCAACAACAGCAGCGCCAGCAGCAGTAGGCGTTACACTCAAGGATGCATTGGAGGAATCCCAGGCAGGAGAGGACTCGTCATACTTGCCAGTGACATGGCCTGCAGGACTATTGGCTTTCCTGGGTAAGGAGGAAATTGACACTGAGGGAGTTGGTGGTGTGGTTTGCGCGAGCTTGGTTACAAGAGGAAGGTATTTACTGGTCAGTGGACTGCTTCCGCTGTCACCCAAAGTTTTTGAACTTGTCACTGACTTATTATGAATGCGCTGCAGGTGACGTATAAGGGAGGATGTTCCGAGGTGGTTAACGTCCTTACCCCTACTTATTACAGCTTGACAAAGGCAACACACGGCTTGACACCTGTTGTCCGCATTTCTGTTGAAATACTTCCACACTGAAGAGCTGATTTTTTTGGTATTTTGACCAGGCATGTCAATGGCCATATTCCTCCCACGGACAACAGGTGTCTCCCCGGGGTGCCTGACTTAAACAAACCACCTCACCATCAGAATCCTCCTTGTCAATTTCCTCCCCAGCGCCAGCAACACCCATATCCTCATCCTGGTGTACTTCAACACTGACATCTTCAATTTCACTATCAGGAACTGGACTGCGGGTGCTCCTTTCAACACTTGCAGGGGGCGTGCAAATGGTGGAAGGCGCAAGCTCTTCCCGTCCAGTGTTGGGAAGGTCAGGCATCGCAACCGACACAATTGGACTCTCCTTTGGGATTTGGGATTTCGAAGAACGCACAGTTCTTTGCTGTGCTTTTGCCGCAAGTCTTTTTTTTTTTCTAGCGAGAGGATGAGTGCTTCCATCCTCATGTGAAGCTGAACCACTAGCCATGAACATAGGCCAGGGCCTCAGCCGTTCCTTGCCACTCCGTGTCGTAAATGGCATATTGGCAAGTTTACGCTTCTCCTCAGACGCTTTTAATTTTGATTTTTGGGTCCTTTTTTTACTGATCTTTTGTGTTTTGGATTTTACATGCTCTGTACTATGACATTGGGCATCGGCCTTGGCAGACGACGTTGATGGCATTTCATCGTCTCGGCCATGACTAGTGGCAGCAGCTTCAGCACGAGGTGGAAGTGGATCTTGATCTTTCCCTATTTTTTTAACCTCCACATTTTTGTTCTCCATATTTTGCGCACAACTAAAAGCCACCACAGGTATACAATGTAGATGGATGGATAGTATACTATTATTACTTATACTTATGGACAACGAGTGACGACACAGAGGTAGGTACAGCCGTGGCCTACCGTACTGCTGCTTAGTGCTTATATATATAATATACTGTATAACGGACCTGGTGGACACTGTCAGCAGACTGCTAAACAAACTAGTATGAAGAAAGAAAAAAAAACACCACATGTATACAATGTAGATGGATGGATAGAATAGTATTACTTATACTTATGGACGACGAGTGCACTGACGACACAGAGGTAGGTACAGCCGTGGCCTACCGTACTGCTGCTTAGTGCTTATATATATAATATACTGTATAACGGACCTGGTGGACACTGTCAGCAGACTGCTAAACAAACTAGTATGAAGAAAGAAAAAAAAAAACACCACAGGTATACAATGTAGATGGATGGATAGTATTAGTATTACTTATACTTATGGACGACGAGTGCACTGACGACACAGAGGTAGGTACAGCCGTGGCCTACCGTACTGCTGCTTAGTGCTTATATATATAATATACTGTATAACGGACCTGGTGGACACTGTCAGCAGACTGCTAAACAAGCTAGTATGAAGAAAGAAAAAAAAAACACCACAGGTATACAATGTAGATGGATGGATAGTATAGTATTACTTATACTTATGGACGACGAGTGCACTGACGACACAGAGGTAGGTACAGCTGTGGCCTACCGTACTGCTGCTTAGTGCTTATATATATAATATACTGTATAACGGACCTGGTGGACACTGTCAGCAGACTGCTAAACAAACTAGTATGAAGAAAGAAAAAAAAAACACCACAGGTATACAATGTAGATGGATGGATAGTATTAGTATTACTTATACTTATGGACGACGAGTGCACTGACGACACAGAGGTAGGTACAGCCGTGGCCTACCGTACTGCTGCTTAGTGCTTATATATATAATATACTGTATAACGGACCTGGTGGACACTGTCAGCAGACTGCTAAACAAACTAGTATGAAGAAAGAAAAAAAAAAACACCACAGGTATACAATGTAGATGGATGGATAGTATAGTATTACTTATACTTATGGACGACGAGTGCACTGACGACACCGAGGTAGGTACAGCCGTGGCCTACCGTACTGCTGCTTAGTGCTTATATATATAATATACTGTATAACGGACCTGGTGGACACTGTCAGCAGACTGCTAAACAAACTAGTATGAAGAAAGAAAAAAAAAACACCACAGGTATGCAATGTAGATGGATGGATAGTATAGTATTACTTATACTTATGGACGACGAGTGCACTGACGACACAGAGGTAGGTACAGCCGTGGCCTACCGTACTGCTGCTTAGTGCTTATATATATAATATACTGTATAACGGACCTGGTGGACACTGTCAGCAGACTGCTAAACAAACTAGCATGAAGAAAGAAAAAAAAAAAACACCAGTGTTTTTCAGGCAGACAAACGTATACTGGACTGGTGGTCACTGTCAGCAAAACTGTGCACTGTACTCCTGCTATAACTGCTCCCCAGTCCCCACAATTAGGCAGTGTGAGCAGTGCACTCAGCACAGATAAATCATGCAGCAGTGCAGCACACTGAGTGAGCACAGATATGGTTGAGACTTTTTTTTCAGGCAGAGAAACAAAGGATTAAACTAATCAAAACCCTGCACTGTACTCCCTAACAGCTGCTCCCCGTCCCCCCAATTATAACTAACTAAGTCACTCTGTGTTCTACTATAACGGAGAGGACGCCAGCCACGTCCTCTCCCTATCAATCTCAATGCACGTGTGAAAATGGCGGCGACGCGCGGCTCCCTTATATAGAATCCGAGTCTCGCGAGAATCCGACAGCGGGATGATGACGTTCGGGCGCGCTCGGGTTAACCGAGCAAGGCGGGAGGATCCGAGTCGCTCGGACCCGTGTAAAAAAAAGGTGAAGTTCGGGCGGGTTCGGATTCCGAGGAACCGAACCCGCTCATCACTACTTAAGGCCCATAAACACTGGGCGATTTTGAGATCAAAGTAGCTCACTTTTGGCATTTTGAGCTATTTTGAGCTCAAACTCGGCCAGTGTGTATGGCTGGGCAATGAGCGATGAGTGCTCCCGCATCATCGCTGGCCGCTGCCATCCGTCGGGCAGTTTGAACAGCCGAGTGAAGCACTTTCCACCATCTCCTACTGTGGAACGTGCTTCACCCTCCCGTAAACATCGCTGGGCACAGGAAAATAGCTCAGTGTGTATGCACTGAGCTATTTTCCTGCCAGCGATGTTCACGATCATCGCTGTGCATACACGCTGGGCAAAAATGCCCAGTGTGTATGTAGGACGGACAACAGAAATCTTGGGGCCCCATACAGTGATATCTCTGGGGCCCCCTCAGATGAGATATATATATATATATATATATATATATATATGTGTGTGTGTATATATTTATTAAAGCACAACAAAATTTGCGCTACATAAGAAACTGTTAAATTATATATATTTATACAAATATATAAATATGTATATCTCTCCTTCCTCCCCCTACACACCACAGTCTGTCTCCCTCTCTCCTTCCTCCCACACACCCCACAGTCTGTATCTCCTCAATGACTCAATGCTGCATTCCCAGCTCACCCGCCCATCCCAAAGCCCTGTATCCCCTCACCAAGCCACTCTTACCCCGGGGAGAGACTCACCTGTGCTGCACTCCCCAGACTAGAACACCGCACAGCAGACCCTACCAGAAGAGACCAATGCAGGACACAGGAATCCTGGCCAGGGGAGCTGCTGCCATGTCCTGTAACTGCCTGCAACAGAGCAGAACCCAGAAAAGTGGATGCACACTCACTCCACACAGTCATTTTGTGTAAGAGGCTCCTGTCACTCTAAGGCTGTGGCCACACCACCTACAGCTCGCTGCCCTATTTGGACAAGACAGCTCACATCCCTGCCGGGTACTTATCAGTATATACTTGGGGCCCGTCTGATCCTTGGGGCCTGGTACAGTTGTTCCCTTTGTACCCCCTTGTCGCCGGCCCTGTGTGTATGCACCTTTAGTGTTCTTTTTTTAGACACTAATTTGTCGATTTTTAATGTGTCACCTCTACCCATTTTTAAACATTATTAAAGATTTTGATTTCAGGTGCCCTTTTCTAAACTTTCTGCCCCCTGGACCACCTTTAGTAGATGCAGTACTATCATGACTGGCAGCAGCCACAGCACTAGTACTTGGTTGCTGCTCCTGCTCTTCTATAAACTGATCATGATCTATATCGACTTAGTGCTTATATATATTAATGCAGGTGGGACACGAGACCTACTGGGCTGTGTTGAACACACAAGTTGAAAAAAAATAACAGCTTTTTTTGTTTTTTTTTTACAAATGACAACTGACACTGTGGACTCGCAGTGCTTATATTTATTAACGCAGTGGGGCACGTCCTGTCCCTGAAAATACACAAGTTTTTAGTTTTTTTAATTTTTGTGTTTTTTTTTTTTTAAATTACACTCCTCTGTGAATCATTGTGCGTATACATTTATAGTAATGGTGGCGCACACCAATGTTCACCAATAAAGGATTAATGCTGCACTGCAGACAGTGACAATAAAAAATACCAGTTTGTACTGTGCACTAATTATTAATACTGCCCCTGTATTAGGAGGACCTGGTAGTGATAATAAAAAAAAACACCAGCAGACAGGGGGGGGGGGGGGGGGGGTGTAATTCAGACCTGGTCGTACCAGCAAATTTGTTAGCAGTTGGGCAAAGCCATGTGCACTGCAGGAAGGGGGCGGGGGGGGCAGATATAACATGTGCAGAGGGAGTCAGATTTGGGTGGGGTGTGTTCAATCTGAAATCTAAATTGCAGTATAGAAATAAAGCAGTCAGTATGTACTCTGCACAGATACAAAATAACCCACCCAAATCGAATTATCTCTGCAAATGTTATATCTGCCCCCCCCCCCCCCCCCCCCTGCAGTGCACATGGTCTTGCCCAACTGCTAACAAATTTGCTGCTACAATCAGGTCTGAATTACCCCCAGTGTGCTGTGCACTACAGTGCTGCAGATAAGTTACATCATCTGTCTGACACACTTAACCAAAATGCAAGAAATATATAGATGTTCCTTCCTTTGAGTATTATTAACATTTTGCTAACTACCTACATCTGTCTGGCTCAGTCAGTATATTAAGTTAACTAGGGACATATATGTGGCTGTGCCCATCTAACAGTGACTCCTCACTTTAATCTTGTAAAGCTTTCTCAGCAGCAATAGTGTGTGTGACTGGGCATGTGCACCCATAAAGGGGCTAATTCAGACCTGTTCGCTCACTAGGGTTTTTTTTGCAGTCCTCCGTCCACATACTGTAGTTGCCGGCGTTGCCGCCCATAGGGGAGTGTATTTTCTCATTGCACATGTGCGAACGCATGTGTAGCAGAGCTGTACAAACAGATTTTGTGCAGTCTCTGAGTAGCCCAGGACTTACTCAGCCGCTGCGAACACTTCAGCCTGTCCGGGACAGGAATTGACATCAGGAACCCTCCCTGCAAATGCTTGGACACCGTGCGTTTTTCCATACACTCCCAGAAAACGGTCAGTTGACACCCACAAACGCCTTCTTCCTGACAATCTCCTTGCGAACGCCCATGCGAATGGATCCTTCGCACAAACCCATCGCTGAGCGGCGATCCGCTTTGTACACGTGCGATGCGCCTGCGCATTGCGGTGCATACGCATGTGCAGTTTAGACCTAATCGCCCGCTGTGCGAAAATGCACCCTAGCGATCAGGTCTGAATTAGCCCCTAAGAATGAATGATGGTTAATGCTGCCCTCAGGAGCTCTGGGCTGCATGCACCAGTATAATATAAAGGGATATATTAATTGCTTCCCTGGCAGTCTAATGTATGCTCCCCTACCGGTGGTCCTGTGTGAAACAGCGACCGAATCACCTTGAGATCCAAAGCCAGGAAAATGATGTTTTGCCTAATTTTGGAATCCGATCCACGGCTTGGATTCCTTTCGGATCCTGGAAGTTTGGGTGAGCTCTGTTCTCGAATGAACCAAGCCCACTCATCTCTACTTTCAAATTATATAAATGCACTACTGTGTATTGCAGTTTAAATCAGTGGTTCCCAAACTTTCTTGAATCACAGAGCCCTAGACTATCAGCATTTTGTCGTGACAACCCTGGGATGATAGTTTCTTATCAAAAGATTCATCAAAAATTAATCAATTAAGTAAATTAAACTAACCTGTGATCCCTGTGGTGATGAGCAGAGTTGCGCTTCTGTTTGTCAATATGAAATGTATATTATTATTTCAAGTTACAAAATTATTATTGCATTTTACATAGTGCCTAAAGAGTAAAAGGAAGGGGGGCTGGGCTGCACACCCTAATTTTAAACATAAGAGGTATGTCTCAGGTAAGCTGGTTTGCTGTTGATGATCCTAGGAATATCAACGCCCCCCCCCCTCCCCGGCTAGATGAAGTAAAGCTCAGCCATAGTGAATTCCAAGCAGGGCAAAGCTGTGAGCTCCGGATGCAATGATGCTTCTCATTTTGTTTGCGGACAAATGACAGCCTCTCCCCCGAAAGCAAAACGGAGCCGCTTCCCATTTCAAATGAGACAAAGTAACCAGGCAATTATGAACATTGAAGTATCATCCAGGCCTGCTCTAACATTAGGCAATAAGAACAACTACTACAACTCTCATCAGCTGCACAGTGAACTAGGATACTATTGCATAGCACTGTCTGTATTGCCTAGGTAATCAGAACAATTACGACAACTCTCCCCAGCTGCACAGTGAACTAGGATACTATTGCATAGCACTGTCTGTATTGCCTAGGTAATCAAACTGGAGTTATTGTTATAAGCCTGTTTAATTGTTAGATATTTGGGGAATTTGTGATGGCCTCCTCCAGTATTATTATTTGTTTGTTTTAGCTTTTATTGCCCACCAGTGGGTGTTGGGCAATGGGTGGGGTTTTAATCAGTGAACCTATACCTTACACATGTCTGTAGTCGTTCATATTAGAGTTTAGTAGGCTGATTAAGCCCGGCTGATTGATCCAGGGTGTAGGACTCTAAGGGAGTAGGCTCAAAGAGTGAAGATATATAATTTTAATATCAAAGCCTGGACTTAGCCTGGACTTAAACTTGACGAAAAACTGAAAGAAAACATCTAACAACACAAATAACAGATTAACTACTTATCAATATCAAAAGTATGTGCAAATTTATCACCCTCCAACTTTCACTCTGTGAACACTGTGCAACCCATTTGCAGAAAAGAATATATGTAAGATCAAGTTTCCATCCATGATCAGGATCACAAAGATCTTCATTGGCATAATTGTGAGTTCACCTTTTTATCACACCTAACAAATCCTGTCTGTGTAACCTGGACAATAAGCACTGTATTTCCATGCTTTTGACGTATTTTCTAAAAAAAATGTTATTCTCCTTCAGTTACTTGTGTGTTTATTTGAAGTATTCACAAACATCTTCATGCACATGCTGAACCTATATCATTTTGTCTTTACACACTTGCAAATCCCGTCTGAATTACCTTTGCTTTTTGCTTACCCTCTCGTCATCTCATTTCTAACACCTTCTACATCTTCAATTTCTGCATCTACATAAACTTCCTGCTGTAACCAAATTTGAATGCCTCTGAATGCTTCCAACACTGTACTTTCACCTGCATTTTTGCAATTCTACTGCTCTGTTCATCTTACAACCACCACTCCTATTTCCAAATTTATCATACTATTTACCTCATCCACACTACAGCATGCCTAGCCTGTCACTCTCACCCCCAACACTCCTTGTCTGCCCTATCCTTTTCTCTGTCCCCTGTTCCCACCTATATCCTTCTTTCCCTAGTCTCCTACATTTCCTCTTCTCTTCCCTCCTCTGTTTCCCATCCACCCCACTGCCTCACTTCCACTCCTCCCCTGACACCCCACTGTCATTCACCTCTACCCTACCTTGGGCCCAATAGTCTACCACTAGGGTTGCCATCTCATGCATCATCGGTTTCTGGAGATCCACCCCTCCCCCAAATCCCAATCTTCCCCCCCGATACGGCAAAAGGGTGACGCTGCAGCGGTGAGGGGGTTATGGGGGTGACATCACCTGGCCCCATAGCCCTGCATGCTAATATGGACGAGAATGTCCATATTGGCTAGCAGGCATAAACGAGCCGGCACCAACGATGAACGAGCGCGGGACCGTGCATCGTTCATCATTGGTGCATACACACTGAACGATATGAACGATAACTCTTTCTTTAATGAACAACATCGTTCATATCTCTCAGTGTAATCGCTAAGTGTGTAGGGCCCTTAAGATGCACCCATTGCTTGGTATTCCATACAGGGGTTAGTTATACAGCAGATACATTTAAGTCAAGCTTACAAATAGTATGTACAAGTGTAGCGATAGTAAGAAAATAAAACTACAGCAAGACAGTAGGTAGAATAAAGTGACATATATCTATGTATGACTGCAGTGTTAACTCTATTCCTTGTTAAACTGGAGGTAGGAGCACTGGGGTTAAACTAAAAAAACAAGCAAAGACACACTCTTCCCCATCCGAAACCTTACCACAGCCCACCAACCTCCTGCGCTGTCATCAGTGAATGAGGGCAGACTAGCTGGAAGTTTAGAACAGCCAAGTGTTGCGTGCAGCTGCTACAGGCAGGGAAGAGGCAGAGCTAACACCCAACAAAGGCAGAGAGGAAGGCTGCTCCCCCACTGCTCATACCGCTGCTGGGGCACAACCTGCCGCAGCACTGTCCCTTCCTCCGATATCCGCTGCCGCGCGATGACGTCAACGAAGTTTGGCGTGCAGCGGCGCAGACCTCCTCTTCCGGACGGCCAGGAGCGGGCGGGACCTCCTCTCCTGTTCAGCCAGCGGCTGCAGCGTAAACGGCACGCTGCGGCACCGCACTGTACGGTACAGTCTGTACATGAGTTGGTGATGCGCGGGAGGGGGCGGGGCGGGTCCCCTTTTTCTGGGAGAATCCCGGAATTTGGGAGACAGAAAAAGCCTCCTGGTAGGTTGCCACCAAATTCTGGAGAATCCAGGTAATCCGGGAGAGGTGGCAGCTCTATCTACCACTCTGCCCTGCTCCCTCCCTCCTCTCTCTACCTCACCTAATATCCCTCTGTACCACACTTTACTCCCTTCTTGCTCAACTGATGCAGTGTCCCTTCCTAGCTCAGAAGCCAGCACCCTCACTACACCCTCTGTATCCCTGCCTTCTAAAACCATCTCACTTCATTGCTACGTCAACCCTGATATTCTCATTCATATCACTCCTTCAGACTCTCTCGCTCTCTCCTGTGCCTTCTGGAATTTAAGATGTCTGTAATAAACTGGTCCCTACCCATGATCGTTTCATCTCAAATTCCTTGCATCTCCTAGCCATCACTGAAACTTGGATTACCCCCTCTGGCACAGTTTCTCCCGCTGCTCTCTCTACTGGGGGTCTTATGTTCTCACATACCTCCAGACCTGGGGGTCGCCACGTTGGTGGTGTTGGGCTCCTACTACCCTCTAGCTACTCATACCAACTCATACCACCAGAACCATCCCTTACATTCTCTACATTTGAGTTCCATGCTATACGCCTCTTCCAACCTGTTCATCTTCGAGTAGCTGTCATTTACCGCCCCCTTGGCTTGCCCTCCAAATTCCTTGCCAACTTTGCTTCCTGGCTTCCTCACTTCCTCTCTTCTGACATTCCCTCCATTATCCTAGGTGATTTCAACATCCCTATCGATAACCCCACAAAATCACCTGCCTCTAAACTCCTTAACCTCACCTCTTCTCTTGGTCTCTCTCGGTGGACCTCCTCCCCCTCCCATGTGAGTGGGAGCTCTCTGGATCTGGTCTTCAATCACTGCTGTGATCTTTCTGATTTCTCCAACTCCCTGTTCCCCCTTTCTGACCAATACCTGCTCACTTTTAACTCTATCTGCTTCTCCATCTCTACCACCTAAGACTACCATCACAAAGCATAACTTTGAGGCTATTGATACCACTTGCCTATCCTCCCTGTTTGACTCACTCCTCTCTCCTATTCTCTCTTTCCTGCACTGAACAAGCTACTTCCCTATACAATGCATCCCTTACCTCTGCTCTTGACTCTGTCGCCCCATCAACCACTATTCACCCTCGCAGATCGACACCTCAACCCTGGCACACCAAATGCACCAGATATCTGCAAAAATGCTCACGTACCACTGAGCATTAGTGGAGGAAATCACACTCTAAGGTCGACTTCCTCCACTACAAATTTATGCTCTCATCCTACTTTGCTGCCCTTACCCTCTATAAACAATCTTACTTCAAAAACCTCATCTCCTCCCAATCCTAAAAACCCTGGCAGCTCTTTGCCACTGTCAACTCGCTCCTCTGCCCACCCCTGCCTCAACTCCCCTTATCACTTTATGCTCTTGACTTAGCCACCTACTTCACATCCACAATTGACTCCATTCGTCAGGAGATAACATCCCACCAGAACTTGAGCAACCCCCTCCTCCATTTCTTAACCCCCCTCTCCTTCCCTTCTTACAACTCTGACATCTTTCTTCCCTGTATCTGGAGAAGAAATCATGGTCCTCATCCGGTCCTCACCCCCGTCCACCTCTCCACTTAACCCTATTCCCTCCCACCTTCTCCGCTTCCTCTCTTCTTCTGCCTGTTCCCATCTTGCCCATCTACTCAATCTCTCACTCTCATCCCTTCTGCCTTCAAGCATGCATTTATCTCCCCTATTCTTAAAAAACCTACCCTTGATCCAATCAATCTCTCCAACTACCGACCCATCTATCTCCTCCCTTTTGCCTCCAAACTCCTTGAGCGTATTGTCTACAACCGCCTCACTGTCTTTCTTTCTTGCCACTCACTGCTTGACCCTTTCCAGTCTTGTTTCCATCCTCTGCACTCCACTGAAACTGCCCTCATGAAAGTCTGCAGTGACCTCCTTGCTGCTAAATCCAGGGGCCATTATTCTATACTTATTCTCCTTGACATCTCTGCTGTTTTTGACACTGTAGACCACCCTCTCCTCATGCAAATCCTTTACTCCCTTGGTTTGCATGATACTGCTCTCTCCTGGCTGTCCTCCTTCCTTTGTGACTGTTCCTTCTCTGTCTCCTCTCATGACTCCACCTTCCCCCCACTTCCTCTACCAGTAGGTGTCCCCCAAGGTTCTGTTCTTGGGCTTCTCCTTTTCTCTCTTTACACATCCTCATTAAGTGAGCTTATTAGCTCTTTTGACTTACAATATCATCTCTACGCTGACGATACTCAAATCTACCTTTCCTCCCCTGACCTCTCCCCTGCTCTCCTCACTCGTATCTCCAACTGTCTCTCTGCTATCTCCTCCTGGATGTCCCAGAACTTTCTTGAACTTAACATTTCTAAGACTGAGCTGATCATCTTCCCTCTCTCCCGCATAACCTCACCTCCCACAATTTCATTATTTATTGATGGCACAACTATCTCCTC
Organism: Pseudophryne corroboree; assembly: GCF_028390025.1. Classification (NCBI taxonomy): domain Eukaryota; kingdom Metazoa; phylum Chordata; class Amphibia; order Anura; family Myobatrachidae; genus Pseudophryne; species Pseudophryne corroboree. Next base: position 841,328,025 of record NC_086447.1, on the reverse strand, counting down.
TAGAACCCAAGTACGATGTCTTGGAGTATTCCTCCCTCTCCTTCAAACCACACATTCAGTACCTCTCACAAACCTGCCGTTTCCATCTTAAAAACATCTCCAGGATCAGACCCTTTCTCATCCAGGATGCTGCTAAGACACTCATCCACTCAGTGGTCATCTCTAGATTGGGCTACTGTAATCTCCTCCTATCTGGCCTCATTCAAAAATGCCTCTCTCCACTCCCTTCTATCCTCAATACTTCTGCCCGTCTCATCTACATCCACATCCCCTCTCTTGCAGGACCTTCATTGGCTACTATTCCCATTCAGAATCCAATTCAAGCTTCTCACACTCACCTACAAATCCCTCACCCACTCTTCTCCCTCTTACATCTTTGACCGTATCTCTCTTTACATTCCCACCCTACCTTTTCACTCTGCTAATGCACGCCGTCTCTCTTGCCAACTGATTACCTCCTTCTACTCCTACCTACAAGATTTTGCACATGCTGCTCCCTATCTCTGGAATTCTCTGCCTCTCCCATCCAACTCTCCACCTCTCTACAAAACTTCAAACAGGCTCTCAAGACCCACTTCTTCACCAAACCCAGCCAACTCTCCTCCTAACTCTTTTGTCTATGCTCACTGTCTACCCCTTCTGTGTCACCCCGGTCTGTTAGCCCTTCACCTTTTGGATTGTAAGCTCGCAAGAGCAGGGACATCTTTCCTTATGTGCCTTTCCTTTTCTTACTTAATTAATTAATTAATTACTTTTCTTATATTCCATACTCCCTTTGATGGCATCTAAACCCTGGTTTTCAATACCTGTCCTATATTGTCTTGAACTGTAAGTGCTGTTTTCTTGTTTGCTCATTGGATTATGTACTGTGTAATGGGTGCTGCGGATCTCTTGTGGTGACATATAAATAAAGGATAATAATAATAAAAATAATAATAATAATTAGGCAGCTGCCTAGGGTGCAAGGATCTGTGGGGCGCCACTGAGTCTGCCTATCACAAAATTAAGGAAGTCTCTGTACTTAATGCAGGTGGCATTGGAACTTACATGAAGCCAACTCCTCTTTCACTTGAGGGGCCGGTAGGTGAATATTGGTGCTGGTGGGGGGCAGTAGGTGCCAAAAAACCGTGCACTGGCCCGGAGTGTCCTGATTGTGTTGCCAGACTTTCATGCTATAATGTGGCATGTGTATGGCAAAGTGAAGCCTGTTTCTGATGATATTTTGCATCCAGCATGGGGTAGGTGTAAGTGATATTAATGAAGACAGTTGTGGCTGCGGATGGGAAACAGTGGGCAAAGCCACAGATGTCACAATGGGGGTGATGGCAGCACTCCTCCACAGGATGCTTCTCCACAGTGACAGGAGCCGGGTGGTGCAGTGTGACATTTTCCTGCAGCACCTAGCTCCTGTTATTAAGAAGGAGCCAGCAGTACTACAAGAGTCTCCGGGGGCAGCCCGTACTCGGGGCTTCCCCCATGAAGCAACGCCCCCTCTAGTGTTGGCAACGTAGCTCCCACAAGGCCATGCCCCTGCACATGAAGACACGTCCCCTTTTTGGTCTCTTGGCTGGTGTCACTGGGCAGAGTGACTATACTGTCACAAGCAGCCGAGCGGCTTCTTCCCCCTGCGAGTCCTGGTTATTGCCTGACAACTGGAACATCGCGTCTCCCCCGCATGTGTTTAGGCAACCATGGTGCCACTCGGCTACTGCGTCCCTGGTTGCCTACAAATGCTGCTGCTCATTGTCAGTGAGTGGTGTACGTGCAGCACTGCAGCTGCAGGCAGTTGTTTTAGTTAGGCGCTCCCAGGCTTTTCCTACTGGTTGGTGCTACTGTTAAAAGCCAGCTAGACAAGTTCCCTGGCCTTTACCAGTTCCCTGTGTCAGTTATAGTTTATGCCTGCCTGTATAAGCTGCTGGACCCTGTCTGCAGAACTTGCCTGTCCTGTGGATACTCTGTCAGATTTACTACCTAGTCATGTCCAAGTCCTTGCCCTGCCTATGTCCACCTCCAGTCGTCAGTGTGTACACCCCTTGTCTTTTGCTCCTGTGTGCCTGCTCTCAGCCTATGGGGAAATACCAGCTGCACTGTGTCCGCATACCATCAGTACTGTACCATCCAACCAGCAGTGCCTGTACAGTATTCCATCCAGCAGTGCCTCACCTGTACTGGCTGAGACCCTGACCTAGATTTGATCTTTCCTTCCATACTTCTGTGAGCGTCCCCCAGTCTATTTGTTGTGATCTCAAGTCTATTGTGTGAGTGCCTACAGCTAGATGTTTAGAAGCAGAATCGGCTTTATTGGCCAAGTGTACTCACGTACACTAGGAATTTTTTGTGGTACAATGCATTGCCAAGCAGCAACATGAAGGGGAAGGGGGTGTGGGGGTGGGGGATACATAGCATAAGAAGGGGGAAGAATGTAGCACATTACAAACATTACGTATGAGTTCATACTGCACATTTAAGTCCAGACAGCAGCCTAAGTACCGATGTACATGTCGTGTACTAAGGGAACAATGGGGAGGGGGGGGCTATTATTGGTGGAAGACCCTCTTACTGGCTCTAGGGGTCTCACACAAATAGCACTAGAGTTCCTAATATATGCACATGAAGCTGTACAAGTGCACACATTGCCATTAGGTAGTAAACTTGTTGCTGCGCCTGTCCGCACTTGCATCTGACTCAGAATCAGGTTCTAAGGGGTATTTTTTACTAAAGGTTGATTTTGGTCGATGATGGATGATTTCAGATCGATCTTAACCGATGTTGGGCTTCCAGGGTTTAAACACACATTTACTAACATTTAAAAAATTAACATAAAAAAATCATCTGCTAGTAAATGTGTGTTTTAACTTTTAACCCTGGAAGCTGAACATCGAATAAGATCGATCTGAAATTGACCAACATCGACCTTTAGTAAATATACCCCTTAATGTTCACTCAGCAAATATATGCACCCATTAGTTTTAATAATAAGCTGGAAAATCAAAGAATACTGAAAGCCAGATGTGCTCATACGTAAAGGGTTTACTACCAGTACTTAAGTAATATTAACTTCTGTAAATATATTTAAATGGCCAGGTGCTAAAAGCATATTTGCCTTTCATAGCCAAATGTTTTATATTTTGTATTAATTGCTTGTTCTTAATGACATCACTGTCTGCATCACACATTTATCCGGCTAAGCCTTTGATGGAGTTTGCCTCACAAGCACGTCATCAGCTTTTGCTCTCAGTCACACAGAAGGTGAATCAGCAGACCCAGCACACCGGATTCTGCTGTAAGATAGAGCTTTGTCTTTCACGGACTAAGGAGATTAATGTCCCTAAATCCCCACATCCGACCAAACAGAAATGAACAGGCTGATTTATACAAAATCAGATTTAATTTAGCATGTTAAAGAGAAAAAATTCTACAGTTCCCGTACCAATATTGCTGTGGTCACACATATATGTAAATAATGACATGTCTAAATACTGTAATATACACATTAATATTATATTGTTTGTATTTATGGTGTCTTTAATTCTTATGTAACATTGGGGGTCATTCCGACCCGATCGCTCGTTGCAGTTTCTCACAGCGCAGCGTTCGGGTCGGAACTGCGCATGTGCCGGCACCGCAGTGCGACAGCGCATGGCAGTCATCATTGCCTACTGATCGCCTCTGAGGCAGAGGCGGTCGCTGGGCGGGAGGGGGCTGGATGGCGGCGTGAAGCCGCCGTTTAGGGGGTGCGGTCCGGCCAACGCAGGCATGGCCGGACCGGTGTGGGGGGGGGGGGGCAGTCCGCTGCGGGCTGGGGAGCGACGAGTAGCTCCCGGCCAGCACGCTAAAGCTGCGCTGGTCGGGAGCTACTCTTGAAGTGCAAAGGCATAGCCGCTGTGCGATGCCTTTGCACTTCTGCGGGGGGTGCCGGCACTCACATGCGGGACAGACTAGCCCAGTGCTGGGCGTCCCCACGCATGTCAGTGTGAATGATCGTAGCTTACGATCAACTCGGAATGACCCCCATTGTCTTTATAGAAAAGGGGAGAACAATTTTTGGGAGCCATAAAAGAAATAGTAAGGTTATGTACCTTTCATATATATTGGGGTCATTCCGAGTTGATCGCTAGCTGGCGTTGTTCGCAACGCAGCGATCAGGCTAAAAATCGGCATTTCTGCGCATGCGTATGCACCGCAATGTGCAGGCACGTCATATGGGTACAATGAGCATCGTGGGTTTGCACAGAGTGCAACGAACATTCCAGTCGCACGGCAGAACGCAGGAAGATTGACATGAAGTGGGCGTTTCTGGGTGTAAACTGACCGTTTTCA